>NC_053022.1:558514253-558748677 GCF_003073215.2 Triticum urartu | reverse complement strand
ACGAGAGTTACTACAGTCCAACGAAAACGGTGGAGATTGACCCACGGATAACCTCGCTTTACGAGGAGGTCAAGGACTTGGTGGCAATGGACGGCCGAGTGAAGCAAGTCACTGCTTTGTTGATGGATGAGAGTATGGAGCTGAAAGTGGTGCCGATTGTCGGGTCCGGAGGGTTGGGAAAAACGACCCTGGCCATGGAGGTGTACCGCAAGATTGGATTAGGAGGAGACTTCCAGTGCCGAGGTTTCGTGTCGGTGTCACGTACTCTTGATCTAGAGAAGCTCTTGAAGGATATCTTATCTCAGATTGATAAAGATGCTTATGAAAACTGTAAGCGTTGGGAAAAAGAACAATTAATCCGTGAAACAAAACAGATCTTGATAGGAAAGAGGTATGAAGTATACATTGTCTTGTTTTATTTATTTACTTATCCCTATTTGTATTCAGTTATCCAACATTAATTAATAACAATATTTGGAAGAACTATAAATAGCTAGCTTTAACCAGGCAAAGATCGAATGGTTAGCTTGAGTTCCATTTTTCTGAGCAAAAATGCTTAGCTCCAGTTGTTTTGAATATGTTTAGTTCGTTGAAAGTCTAGATTGTCTTCGCAATTATCTCAAACTAGCCTACTCAGTCACAGTTGTGTGAGAAGAATTGGGAAGCGTAGAACCCTTCGTCTGGGCCGCATTCTATTATATAGAGAGATCGATCCTGTTCGGTTACAGGAGGTTTAACAGAAGAAGAGATAAGAGGAGATAAGATTACAAAGTTTAAGACTACTATCTTATCTCTATACAATGTATTCTAACATTCCTCCTCAATCTGAACCGAGTTATCTTTACCAAGGTTAAGATTGTTCTTGAAGTCATTCAATCTTCCTGTAGTAAGAGGTTTTGTGAAGCCATCAGCAAGTTGATCACCAGTTGGTATAAACCGAATATCAAGTAGCTTGCGAGCTACTCTTTTTCTGACAAAGTGAAAATCAACTTCAATATGTTTAGTTCGTGCATGGAAAACATGATTAGCTGAGAGATAGGTTACACCAATATTATCACACCATAACCTCGCAGCTTGTGGAGCCTTGATCCCAAGTTCATATAACAGAGTCTGTATCCACATTACCTCAGCTGTAGCATTAGCCAAAACTTTATATTCAGCTTCTGTACTGGACCTAGAAACAGTGGCCTGTTTTCTTGCACTCCATGACACAAGATTTGTTCCCAGAAACACAGCAAAACCACCTGTGGACCTTCTGTCATCAGCACACCCTGTCCAGTCTGCATCAGAATAGGCAGTAACAAGCAAAGACATTGACTTGGTAATCTGAAGTCCAAGACCTTTTGAGTATTTGAGATACCTTAAAATCCTTTTTACAGCAGTCCGGTGTGTTGTTCTAGGTGCATGCAAATATTGACAAATTTTATTGACAGAGTAAGAAATATCAGGGCGTGTAAGAGTCAAATATTGTAAAGCATCAACAACACTTCTTTATTTTGTTGCATCATCTGATCCAAGTGCTTCTCCACTGTTAATTGTAAGTTTTTCTGAAGTTGAAATTGGTGTACTCACAGGTTTGCAATGTTCCAATCCTACTCTCTTGAGTATATCCGTGGTGTATTTTTCCTGTGTAAGAAGTATTCCATCCTTTATCTGTTTAACTTCTATACCAAGAAAATAATGAAGATCACCTAAGTCTTTGAGAGCAAATTCCAACTTCAGAACCTTAAGCAAACAAGTGGTAGCATGTGCACTTGAACTAGCAACAATTATATCATCAACATAAATGAGCACAAATATAGTGATCTTATCTTTATGATAAAAGAACAATGAGGTATCTGCTTTAGATGGTGTAAACCCAAGTTGTTGTAATTGCATGTTTAACCTAGAATACCAAGCTCTTGGGGCCTGTTTCAAACCATATAAAGCCTTATCCAACTTACAGACATAGTGTGGTGCACTTTGATCCTCATATCCTGGTGGTTGCCGCATGAACACTTCTTCCTCAAGAATACCATGAAGAAACGCGTTCTGAACATCTAGCTGTTGGGGAACGTAGCAGAATTTTAAAATTTTCTACGCATCACCAAGATCAATCTATGGAGTCATCTAGCAACGAGGGAGAGAGGAGTGCATCTACATACCCTTGTAGATCGCGTGCGGAAGCGTTCAAGAGAACGGGGTTGATGGAGTCGTACTCGTCGTGATCCAAATCACCGATGACCAAGTGCCGAACGGACAACACCTCCGCGTTCAACACACGTACGGTTGGGAAGACGTCTCCTCCTTCTTGATCCAGCAAGGGGGAAGGAGAGGTTGATGAAGATCCAGCAGCACGACGGCGTGGTGGTGGATGCAGCAGGATCCCGGTAGGGCTTCGCCAAGCGCAAGCGGGGAGGAGAGGTGTTACGGAGGGAGAGGGAGGCGCCAAGAGCAAGGGTGCGGCTGCCCTCCCTCCCCCATCTTTATATAGGGGCCTTGGGGGGGGGGCGCCGGCCCTAGGAGATGGATCTCCAAGGGGGGCGGCGGCCAAGGGGTGGCTTCCCCTCCCCAAGCCAAGTGGGGGGCGCCCACACCCCTAGGGTTTCCCAACCCTAGGCGCAGGGGAGGCCCAAGGGGGGGAGCGCACCAGCCCACTAGGTGCTGGTTCCCCTCCCAATTCAGCCCATGGTGTCCTCCGGGATAGGTGGCCCCACCCGGTGGACCCCGGAACCCTTCCGGTGGTCCCGGTACAATACCGGCGACCCCCGAAACCTTCCCGATGGCCAAAACTGGACTTCCTACATATAAATCTTTACCTCCGGACCATTCCGGAACTCCTCGTGACATCCGGGATCTCATCTGGGACTCCGAACAACTTTCGGGTTACTGCATACTAATATCTCTACAACCCTAGCGTCACCGAACCTTAAGTGTGTAGACCCTACGGGTTCGGGAGACATGCAGACATGACCGAGACGCCTCTCTGGTCAATAACCAACAGCGGAGCTCGATACCCATGTTGGCTCCCACATGCTCCACGATGATCTCATCGGATGAACCGCGATGTCGAGGATTCAATCAATCCGTATACAATTCCCTTTGTCAATCGGTACGTTACTTGCCCGAGACTTGATCGTCGGTATCTCAATACCTCGTTCAATCTCGTTACCGGCAAGTCACTTTACTCGTGTCGTAATGCATGATCCCATGATCAACCACTTGGTCACATTGAGCTCATTATGATGATGCATTACGGAGTGGGCCCAGAGATGCCTCTTCGTCATACGGAGTGACAAATCCCAGTCTCGATTCGTGCCAACTCAACAGACACTTTCGGAAATACCTCTAGTGTACCTTTATAGTCACCCAGTTATGTCGTGACGTTTGGCACACCCAAGGCACTCCTATGGTATCCGGGAGTTGCACAATCTCATGGTCTAAGGAAATGATACTTGACATTCGGAAAAGCTACGGCAAACGAACTACACGATCTTTGAGCTATGATTAGAATTGGGTCTTGTCCATCACATCATTCTCCTAATGATGTGATCCCGTTATCAATGACATCCAATGTCCATAGTCAGGAAACCATGACTATCTTTTGATCAACGAGCTAGTCAACTAGAGGCTCACTAGGGACGTGTTGTGGTCAATGTATTCACACATGTATTACGATTTCCGGATAACACAATTATAGCATGAATAATAGACAATTATCATGAACAAAGAAATATAATAATAACCATTTTATTATTGCCTCTAGGGCATATTTCCAACAGTCTCCCACTTGCACTAGAGTCAATAGTCTAGTTACATTGTGATGAATTGAACACCCATGCAGTTCTGGTGTTGATCATGTTTTGCTCTAGGAAGAGATTTAGTCAACGGATCTGCCACATTCAGATCCGTATGTACTTTACAAATCTCTATGTCTCCATTTTGAACACTTTCACGAATGGAGTTGAAGCGACGCTTGATATGTCTGGTCTTCCTGTGAAACCTGGGCTCCTTGGCAAGGGCAATAGCTCCAGTGTTGTCACAGAAGAGAGTCATCGGGCCTGACACATTGGGTATGACTCCTAGGTCGGTGATGAACTCCTTCACCCAGACTGCTTCTTGTGCTGCCTCCGAGGCTGCCATGTACTCCGCTTCACATGTAGATCCCGCCACAACGCTTTGCTTGCAACTGCACCAGCTTACTGCCCCACCATTCAAAATATACATGTATCCGGTTTGTGACTTAGAGTCATCTAGATCTGTCTCGAAGCTAGCATCGACGTAACCCTTTACGACAAGCTCTTCGTCACCTCCATAAACGAGAAACATATCCTTAGTCCTTTTCAGGTACTTTAGGATATTCTTGACCGCTGTCCAGTGTTCCATGCTGGGATTACTTTGGTACCTTCCTACCAAACTTACGACAAGGTTTACATCAGGTCTGGTACACAGCATAGCATACATGATAGACCCTATGGCCGAGGCATAGGGGACGACACTCATCTTTTCTCTATCTTCTGCCGTGGTCAGGCATTGAGCCGTGCTCAATCTCGTACCTTGCAATACAGGCAAGAACCCCTTCTTTGACTGATCCATTTTGAACTTCTTCAATATCTTGTCAAGGTACGTACTCTGTGAAAGACCAATGAGGCGTCTCGATCTATCTCTATAGATCTTGATGCATAATATATAAGCAGCTTCTCCAAGGTCCTTCATTAAAAAACACTTGTTCAAGTAGGCCTTTATGCTTTCCAAGAATTCTATATCATTTCCCATCAACAGTATGTCATCCACATACAATATGAGAAATGCTACAAAGCTCCCACTCACTTTCTTGTAAATGCAGGCTTCTCCATAAGTCTGCGTAAACCCAAACGCTTTGATCATCTCATCAAAACGAATGTTCCAACTCCGAGATGCTTGCACCAGCCCATAAATCGAGCGTTGGAGCTTGCACACCTTGTCAGCATTCTTAGGATCGACAAAACCTTCCGGCTGCATCATATACAATTCTTCCTTAAGGAAACCATTAAGGAATGTCGTTTTGACGTCCATTTGCCATATCTCATAATCATAGAATGCGGCAATTGCTAACATGATTTGGACGGACTTCAGCTTCGCTACGGGTGAGAAAGTCTCATCGTAGTCAACCTCTTGAACTTGTCGATAACCCTTAGCGACAAGCCGAGCTTTATAGATGGTTACGTTACCATCCGCGTCTATCTTCTTCTTAAAGATCCATTTATTTTCTATGGCTCGCCGATCATCGGGCAGGTCAGTCAAAGTCCATACTTCGTTTTCATACATGGATCCTATCTCGGATTTCATGACTTCCAGCCATTTGTCGGAATCCGGGCCCGCCATCGCTTCTTCATAGTTCGAAGGTTCACCGTTGTCTAACAACATGATTTCCAAGACAGGGTTGCTGTACCACTCTGGTGCGGAACGTGTCCTTGTGGACCTATGAAGTTCAGTAGCAACTTGATCTGAAGTTTCATGATAATCATCATCAACTTCCTCTCTAGTCGGTGCAGGCACCTCAGGAATATTTTCTTGAGCTGCGCCACTTACCGGTTCAAGAGGTAATACTTCATCAAGTTCTACTTTCCTCCCACTTATTTCTTTCGAGAGAAACTCTTTCTCTAGAAAGGACCCATTCTTGGCAACAAAGATCTTGCCTTCGGATCTGAGGTAGAAGGTATACCCAATAGTTTCTTTAGGGTATCCTATGAAGATGCATTTTTCCGATTTGGGTTCGAGCTTTTCAGGTTGAAGTTTCTTGACATAAGCATCGCATCCCCAAACTTTTAGAAATGACAGCTTAGGTTTCTTCCCAAACCATAATTCATACGGTGTCATCTCAACAGATTTCGACGGAGCCCTATTTAAAGTGAATGCGCAGTCTCTAAAGCATAGCCCCAAAATGATAGCGGTAGATCGGTAAGAGACATCATAGATCGCACCATATCTAATAGAGTGCGATTACGACGTTCAGACACACCATTACGCTGAGGTGTTCCAGGCGGCGTGAGTTGTGAAACTATTCCACATTTTCTTAAGTGTGTGCCAAATTCGTGACTCAAGTATTCTACCCCACGATCTGATCGCAAGAACTTGATTTTCCTGCCACGTTGATTCTCAACCTCACTCTGAAATTCCTTGAACTTTTCAAAGTTCTCAGACTTGTGTTTCATTAAGTAGACATACCCATATCTACTCAAGTCATCAGTGAGGGTGAGAACATAACGATAGCCACCGCGAGCCTCTCATTGGACCGCACACATCAGTATGTATGATTTCCAATAAGTTGGTTGCTCACTCCATTGTTCCTGAGAACGGAGTCTTGGTCATTTTACCCATGAGGCATGGTTCGCACGTGTCAAATGATTCGTAATCAAGAGACTCCAAAAGTCCATCTGCATGGAGCTTCTTCATGCGTTTGACACCTATGTGACCAAGGAGGCAGTGCCACAAGTATGTGGAACTATCATTATCAACCTTACATCTTTCGGTATTCACACTATGAATATGTGTAACATTACGCTCAAGATTCATTAAGAATAAACCATTCACCAACGGAGCATGACCATAAAACATATCTCTTATATAAATAGAACAACCATTATTCTCTGATTTAAATGAGTAGCCATATCGAATTAAACGAGATCCTGATACAATGCTCATGCTCAAAGCCGACACTAAATAACAATTATTGAGGTTTAAAACTAATCCCGTAGCAAAATGTAGAGGCAGCGTGCCAACGGCGATCACATCGACCTTGGAACCATTCCCGACGCGCATCGTCACCTCGTCCTTCGCCAGTCTCCGTTTATTCCGCAGCTCCTGCTTTGAGTTACAAATGTGACCAACCGCACCGGTATCAAATACCCAGGAGCTACTACGAGTACTGGTAAGGTACACATCAATTACATGTATATCACATATACCTTTAGTGTTGTCGGCCTTCTTGTCTGCTAAGTATTTGGGGCAGTTCCGCTTCCAGTGACCACTTCCCTTGCAATAAAAACACTCAGTCTTGGGCTTGGGTCCATTCTTTGGCTTCTTCCCGGCAGCTTGCTTACCGGGCGCGGCAACTCCCTTGCCGTCCTTCTTCAAGTTCTTCTTGAAGGAAATATGCCCTAGAGGCAATAATAATGTTATTATTTTATTTCCTTATATCATGATACATGTTTATTATTCATGCTAGAATTGTATTATCCGAAAACATAATACTTGTGTGAATACATAGACAAACTAAAAGTCACTAGTATGCCTCTACTTGACTAGCTCGTTAATCAAATATGGTTATGTTTCCTAACCATAGACATGTGTTGTCATTTGATTAACGGGATCACATTATTAGGAGAATGATGTGATTGACATGACCCATTCCATTAGCTTAGCACCCGATCGTTTAGTATGTTGCTATTGCTTTCTTTATGACTTATACATGTTCCTATGACTATGAGATTATACAACTCCCGTTTGTCGGAGGAACACTTTGTGTGCTACCAAACATCACAACGTAACTGGGTGATTATAAAGGAGCTCTACAGGTGTCTCCAAAGGTAAATGTTGGGTTGGCGTATTTCGAGATTAGGATTTGTCACTCCGATTGTCGGAGAGGTATCTCTGGGCCCTCTCGGTAATGCACATCACATAAGCCTTGCAAGCACTGCAACTAATGAGTTAGTTGCGAGATGATGTATTACGAAACGAGTAAAGAGACTTGCCGGTAACGAGATTGAACTAGGTATTGAGATACCAACGATCGAATCTCGGGCAAGTAACATACCGATGACAAAGGGAACAACGTATGTTGTTATACGGTTTGAACGATAAAGATCTTCGTAGAATATGTGGGAGCCAATATGAGCATCCAGGTTCCGCTATTGGTTATTGACCGGAGACATGTCTCGATCATGTCTACATTGTTCTCGAACTCGTAGGGTCCGCACGCTTAAGGTTTCGATGATAGTTATATTATGAGTTTATGAGTTTTGATGTACCGAAGTTAGTTCGGAGTCCCGGATGTGATCACGGACATAACGAGGAGTCTCGAAATGGTTGAGACATAAAGATTGATATATTGGACGGCTATATTCGGACACCGGAAGTGTTCCGGGTGATTTCGGAGAAAACCGGAGTACCGGAGGGTTACCAGAACCCCCCCGGGAGAAGTAATGGGCCATATGGGCCTTAGTGGAGAGAGAAGGGCAGCCAGGGTGGGCCGCGCGCCTCCTCCCCCTGGTCAGAATTGGACTAGGAGAGGGGGGCGGCGCCCCCCTTTCCTTCTCCCTCCCCACTTCCTTTCCCCCTCCTAGTAGGAGTCCTACTCTACTAGTCCTACTCATACTAGGAGGAGGACTCCTCCTTGGCGCGCCAATAGGGCCGGCCGGCCTCCTCCCCTTTTTCCTTTATATACGGGGGCAGGGGGCACCCCTAGACACACAAGTTGATCCACGTGATCGTTTTCTTAGCCGTGTGCGGTGCCCCCTTCCACCATAATCCTCGATAATATTGTAGCGGTGCTTAGGCGAAGCCCTGCGATGGTAGAACATCAAGATCGTCACCACGCCGTCGTGCTGACGGAACTCTTCCCCGACACTTTTCTGGATCGGAGTCCGGGGATCGTCATCGAGCTGAACGTGTGCTAAAGCTCGGAGGTGCCGTAGTTTCGGTGCTTGATCGGTCGGGCCGTGAAGACGTACGACTACATCAACCGTGTTGTGCTAACGCTTCCGCTGTCGGTCTACAAGGGTACGTAGATCACACTCTCCCCTCTCGTTGCTATGCATCATCATGATCTTGCGTGTGCGTAGGAATTTTATCAAATTACTACGTTCCCCAACAGTGGCATCCGAGCCTCGATTTTATGTGTTGATGTTATATGCACGAGTAGAACACAAGTGAGTTGTGGGCGATATAAGTCATACTTCTTACCAGCATGTCATACTTTGGTTTGGTGGTATTGTTGGATGAAGCGGCCCGGACCGACATTACGCATACGCTTACGCGAGACCGGTTCTCCCGACATGCTTTGCACAAAGGTGGCTAGCGGGTGTCAGTTTCTCCAACTTTAGTTGAACTGAGTGTGGCTACGCCCGGTCCTTGCAAAGGTTAAAACAGCACCAACTTGACAAACTATCGTTGTGGTTTTGATGCGTAGGTAAGATTGGTTCTTACTTAAGCCCGTAGCAGCCACGTAAAACTTGCAACAACAAAGTAGAGGACGTCTAACTTGTTTTTGTAGGGCATGTTGTGATGTGATATGGTCAAGACATGATGCTAAATTTTATTGTATGAGATGATCATCTTTTGTAACCAAGTTATCGGCAACTGGCAGGAGCCATATGGTTGTCGCTTTATTGTATGCAATGCAATTGCGCTGTAATGCTTTACTTATCACTAAGCGGTAGCGATAGTCGTGGAAGCATAAGATTGGCGAGACGACAACGATGCTACGATGGTGATCAAGGTGTCGCGCCGGTGACGATGGTGATCATGACGGTGCTTCGAAGATGGAGATCACAAGCACAAGATGATGATGGCCATATCATATCACTTATATTGATTGCATGTGATGTTTATCTTTTATGCATCTTATCTTGCTTTTGTTTGATGGTAGCATTTTAAGATGATCTCTCACTAATTATCAAGAAGTGTTCTCCCTGAGTATGCACCGTTGCGAAAGTTCTTCGTGCTGAGACACCACGTGATGATCGGCTGTGATAGGCTCTACGTTCAAATACAACGGGTGCAAAACAGTTGCACATGCGGAATACTCAGGTTATACTTGACGAGCCAAGCATATACAGATATGACCTCGGAACACGGAGACCAAAAGGTCGAGCGTGAATCATATAGTAGATATGATCAACATAGTGATGTTCACCAATGAAACTACTCCATCTCACATGATGATTGGACATGGTTTAGTTGATTTGGATCACGTAATCACTTAGAAGATTAGAGGGATGTCTATCTAAGTGGGAGTTCTTTAGTAATATGATTAATTGAACCTAAATTTATCATGAACTTAGTACCTGATAGTATCTTGCTTGTTTATGTTTGATTGTAGATAGATGGCCCGTGCTGTTGTTCCGTTGAATTTTAATGCGTTCCTAGAGAAAGCAAAGTTGAAAGATGATGGTAGAAATTACACAGACTGGGTCCGTAACTTGAGGATTATCCTCATTGCTGCACAGAAGAATTACGTCCTGGAAGCACCGCTGGGTGCCAGGCCTGCTGCTGGAGCAACACCAGATGTTATGAACGTCTGGCAGAGCAAAGCCGATGACTACTCGATAGTTCAGTGTGCCATGCTTTGCGGCTTAGAATCGGGACTTCAACAACGTTTTGAACGTCATGGAGCATATGAGATGTTCCAAGAGTTGAAGTTAATATTTCAAGCAAATGCCAGGATTGAGAGATATGAAGTCTCCAATAAGTTCTATAGTTGCAAGATGGAGGAGAACAGTTCTGTCAGTGAGCATATACTCAAAATGTCTAGGTATAATAATCACTTGATTCAATTGGGAGTTAATCTTCCAGATGATTGCTTCATTGACAGAATTCTCCAATCACTGCCACCAAGCTACAAGAGCTTCGTGATGAACTATAATATGCAAGGGATGAATAAGACTATTCCCGAGCTCTTCGCAATGCTGAAAGTTGCGGAGGTAGAAATCAAGAAGGAGCATCAAGTGTTGATGGTCAACAAGACCACTAGTTTCAAGAAAAAGGGCAAAGGGAAGAAGAAGGGGAACTTCAAAAAGAACAGCAAGCAAGTTGCTACTCAAGAGAAGAAACCCAAACCTGGACCTAAGCCTGAAACTGAGTGCTTCTGCTGCAAGCAGACTGGTCACTGGAAGCGGAACTGCCCCAAGTATTTGGCAGATAAGAAGGATGGCAAGGTGAACAAAGGTATATGTGATATACATGTTATTGATGTGTACCTTACAAATGCTCGAAGTAGCACCTGGGTATTTGATACTGGTTCTGTTGCTAACATTTGCAGCTCGAAACAGGGACTACGGATTAAGCGAAGATTGGCTAAGGACGAGGTGACGATGCGCGTGGGAAATGGTTCCAAAGTCGATGTGATCGCGGTCGGCACGCTACCTCTAAATCTACCTTCGGGATTAATATTAGACCTAAATAATTGTTATTTGGTGCCAGCGTTAAGCATGAAAATTATATCTGGATCTTGTTTGATGCGAGACGGTTATTCATTTAAATCATAGAATAATGGTTGTTCTATTTATATGAGTAATATCTTTTATGGTCATGCACCCTTAAAGAGTGGTCTATTCTTATTAAATCTCGATAGTAGTGATACACATATTCATAATGTTGAAGCCAAAAGATGCAGAGTTGATAATGATGGTGCAACTTATTTGTGGCACTGCCGTTTAGGTCATATCGGTGTAAAGCGCATGAAGAAACTCCATACTGATGGACTTTTGGAACCACTTGATTATGAATCGCTTGGTACTTGCGAACCGTGCCTTATGGGTAAGATGACAAAAACACCATTCTCTGGTACTATGGAGAGAGCAACAGATTCGTTGGAAATCATACATACAGATGTATGTGGTCCAATGAATATTGAGGCTCGTGGCGGATATCGTTATTTTCTCACCTTCACAGACGACTTAAGCAGATATGGGTATATCTACTTAATGAAACATAAGTCTGAAACATTTGAAAAGTTCAAAGAATTTCAGAGTGAAGTTGAAAATCATCTTAACAAGAAAATAAAATTCCTACGATCTAATCGTGGAGGAGAATATTTGAGTTACGAGTTTGGTTTACATTTGAAACAATGCGGAATAGTTTCGCAACTCATGCCACCCGGAACACCACAGCGTAATGGTGTGTCCGAACGTCGTAATCTACTTTACTTGATATGGTGCGATCTATGATGTCTCTTACTGATTTACCGCTATCGTTTTGGGGTTATGCTCTAGAGACGGCCGCATTCACGTTAAATAGGGCACCATCAAAATCCATTGAGACGACACCTTATGAACTGTGGTTTGGCAAGAAACCAAAGTTCTCGTTTTTGAAAGTTTGGGGTTGCGATGCTTATGTGAAAAAGCTTCAACCTGATAAGCTCGAACGCAAATCGGAGAAATGTGTCTTCATAGGATATCCAAAGGAAACTATTGGATACACCTTCTATCACAGATCCGAAGGCAAGACTTTTGTTGCTAAATTCGGAAACTTTCTAGAGAAGGAGTTTCTCTCGAAAGAAGTGAGTGGGAGGAAAGTAGAACTTGATGAGGTAATTGTACCTGCTCCCTTATTGGAAAGTAGTACATCACAGAAACCAGTTTCTGTGACACCTACACAAATTAGTGAGGAAGCTAATGATAATGATCATGAAACTTCAGAACAAGATACTACTGAACCTCGTAGATCAACCAGAGTAAGATCCGCACCAGAGTGGTACGGTAATTCTGTTCTGGAAGTCATGCTACTAGATCATGATGAACCTACTAACTATGGAGAAGCGATGGTGAGCCCAGATTCCGCAAAATGGCTTGAAGCCATGAAATCTAAGATGGGATCCATGTATGAGAACAAAGTATGGACTTTGGATGACTTGCCCAATGATCGGCAAGCAATTGAGAATAAATGGATCTTCAAGAAGAAGACTGACGCTGACGGTAATGTTACTGTCTACAAAGCTCGACTTGTCGCAAAAGGTTTTCGACAAGTTCAAGGGATTGATTACGATGAGACCTTCTCACCCGTAGCGATGATTAAGTCTGTCCGAATCATGTTAGCAATTGCCGCATTTTATGACTATGAAATTTGGTAGATGGATGTCAAAACCGCATTCCTGAATGGATTTCCGGAAGAAGAGTTGTATATGATGCAGCCAGAAGGTTTTGTCGATCCAAAGGGAGCTAACAAAGTGTGCAAGCTCCAGCGATCCATTTATGGACTAGTGCAAGCCTCTCGGAGTTGGAATAAATGCTTTGATAGTGTGATCAAAGCATTTGGTTTTGTACAGACTTTTGGAGAAGCCTGTATTTACAAGAAAGTGAGTGGGAGCTCTGTAGCATTTCTGATATTATATGTAGATGACATATTACTAATCGGAAATGATATAGAATTTCTGGATAGCATAAAGGGATACTTGAATAAGAGTTTTTCAATGAAATACCTCGGTGAAGATGCTTACATATTGGGCATTAATATCTATAGAGATAGATCAAGACGCTTAATTGGAATTTCACAAAGCACATACCTTGACAAAATTTTGAAAAAGTTCAAAATTGATCAAGCAAAGAAAGGATTCTTGCCTGTGTTACAAGGTGTGAAATTGAGTAAGACTCAATGCCCGACCAATGCAGAAGATAGAGAGAAAATGAAAGATGTTCCCTATGCTTCAGCCATAGGCTCTATCATGTATGCAATGCTGTGTACCAGACTTGATGTGTGTCTTGCTATAAGTCT
The DNA here is from genome assembly GCF_003073215.2 of Triticum urartu. Taxonomy (NCBI): domain Eukaryota; kingdom Viridiplantae; phylum Streptophyta; class Magnoliopsida; order Poales; family Poaceae; genus Triticum; species Triticum urartu. The sequence continues at coordinate 558,735,228 of NC_053022.1, read as the reverse complement.
AGCAGGGAGGTACCAAAGTAATCCAGGAGTGGATCACTGGACAGCGGTCAAGAACATCCTGAAATACCTGAAAAGGACTAAGGATATGGTTCTCATATATGGAGGTGACAAAGAGCTCATCGTAAATGGTTACGTTGATGCAAGCTTTGACACTGATCCGGACGATTCTAAATCGCAAACCGGATACGTGTTTACATTAAACAGTGGAGTTGTCAGTTGGTGCAGTTCTAAAAAAAGCGTTGTGGCGGGATCTACATGTGAAGCAGAGTACATAGCTGCTTCGGAAGCAGCAAACGAAGGAGTCTGGATGAAGGAGTTCATATCCAATCTAGGTGTCATACCTAGTGCATCGGGTCCAATGAAAATCTTTTGTGACACTACTGGTGCAATTAACTTGGCAAAGGAATCAAGATTTCACAAGAGAACCAAGCACATCAAGAGACACTTCAATTCCATCCAGGATCTAGTCCGGGTGGGAGACATAGAGATTTGCAAGATACATACGGATCTGAATGTTGATGACCCATTGACTAAGCCTCTTCCACGAGCAAAACATGATCAGCACCAAAGCTCCATGGGTGTTCGAATCATTACCGTGTAATCTAGATTATTGACTCTAGTGCAAGTGGGAGACTGAAGGAAATATGCCCTAGAGGCAATAATAATGTTATTATTTTATTTCCTTATATCATGATAAGTGTTTATTATTCATTCTAGAATTGTATTATCCGGAAACATAATACTTGTGTGAATACATAGACAAACTAAACGTCACTAGTATGCCTCTACTTGACTAGCTCGTTAATCAAAGATGGTTATGTTTCCTAACCATAGACATGTGTTGTCATTTGATTAATAGGATCACATTATTAGGAGAATGATGTGATTGACATGACCCATTCCATTAGCTTAGCACCCGATCGTTTAGTATGTTGCTATTGCTTTCTTTATGACTTATACATGTTCCTATGACTATGAGATTATACAACTCCCGTTTGCCGGAGGAACACTTTGTGTGCTACCAAACATCACAACGTAACTGGGTGATTATAAAGGAGCTCTACAGGTGTCTCCAAAGGTAAATGTTGGGTTGGCGTATTTCGAGATTAGGATTTGTCACTCCGATTGTCGGAGAGGTATCTCTGGGCCCTCTCGGTAATGCACATCACATAAGCCTTGCAAGCACTGCAACTAATGAGTTAGTTGCGAGATGATGTATTACGAAACGAGTAAAGAGACTTGCCGGTAACGAGATTGAACTAGGTATTGAGATACCAACGATCGAATCTCGGGCAAGTAACATACCGATGACAAAGGGAACAACGTATGTTGTTATGCGGTCTGACCGATAAAGATCTTCGTAGAATATGTGGGAGCCAATATGAGCATCCAGGTTCTGCTATTGGTTATTGACCGGAGACATGTCTCGGTCATGTCTACATTGTTCTCGAACCCGTAGGGTCCGCATGCTTAAGGTTTCGATGATAGTTATATTATGAGTTTATGAGTTTTGATGTACCGAAGTTATTTCGGAGTCCCGGATGTGATCACGGACATAACGAGGAGTCTCGAAATGGTCGAGACATAAAGATTGATATATTGGATGGCTATATTTGGACACTGGAAGTGTTCCGGATGATCTCGGAGAAAACCGGAGTACCGGAGGGTTACCGGAACCCCCCCCCGGGAGAAGTAATGAGCCATATGGGCCTTAGTGGAGAGAGAGAAGGGCAGCCAGGGTGGGCTGCGCGCCTCCTCCCCCCTGGTCCGAATTGGACTAGGAGAGGGGGGCCGGCACCCCCCTTTCCTTCTCCCTCCCCACTTCCTTTCCCCCTCCTAGTAGGAGTCCTACTCCTACTAGGAGGAGGACTCCTCCTTGGCGCGCTAATAGGGCCGGTCGGCCTCCTCCCCCTGCTCCTTTATATACGGGGGCAGGGGGCACCCCTAGACACACAAGTTGATCCACGTGATCGTTTTCTTAGCCGTGTGCAGTGCCCCCTTCCACCATAATCCTCGATAATATTGTAGCGGTGCTTAGGCGAAGCCCTGCGACGGTAGAACATCAAGATCGTCACCATGTCGTCATGCTGACGGAACTCTTCCCCGACACTTTGCTGGATCGGAGTCCGGGGATCGTCATCGAGCTGAACGTGTGCTAAAACTCGGAGGTGCCGTAGTTTCGGTGCTTGATCGGTCGGGCCGTGAAGACGTACGACTACATCAACCGTGTTGTGCTAACGCTTCCGCTGTCGGTCTACAAGGGTACGTAGATCACACTCTCCCCTCTCGTTGCTATGCATCACCATGATCTTGCGTGTGCGTAGGAATTTTTTTGAAATTACTACGTTCCCCAACACTTCTTACCCTTGCCTTTCTTGAACTTAGTGGTTTTATTCACCATCAACACTTGATGTTCCTTTTTGATTTCCACCTCTGCTGATTTCAGCATTGAATATACCTCAGGAATGGTCTTTTCCATCCCCTGCATATTGAAGTTCATCACAAAGCTCTTGTAGCTCGGTGGAAGCGACTGAAGGATTCTTTCAATGACCGCGTCATCCGGGAGATTAACTCCCAGCTGAGTCAAGCAGTTATGCAACACAGACATTTTGAGTATGTGCTCACTGACAGAACTATTTTCCTCCATCTTACAGCTGAAGAACTTGTCGGAGAATTCATATCTCTCGACCCGGGCATGAGCTTGGAAAACCATTTTCAGCTCTTCGAACATCTCATATGCTCTGTGTCTCTCAAAACGCTTTTGGAGCCCCGGTTCTAAGCTGTAAAGCATGTCGCACTGAACGAGGGAGTAATCAGCAGCACGTGACTTCCAAGCGTTCATAACGTCTTGGTTCTCTGGGACAGGTGCGTTACCTAGCGGTGCTTCTAGGACATAATCTTTCTTGGCAGCTATGAGGATGATCCTTAGGTTCCGGACCCAATCCGTATAGTTGCTGCCATCATCTTTCAGCTTGGTTTTCTCTAGGAACGCGTTGAAGTTGAGGACAACGTGGGCCATTTGATCTACAAGACATATTGTAAAGATTTTAGACTAAGTTCATGATAATTAAGTTCATCTAATCAAATTACTCTATGAACTCCCACTCAAATAGACATCCCTCTAGTCATCTAAGTGAAACATGATTCGAGTTAACTAGGCCGTGTCCGATCATCACGTGAGATGGACTAGTCAACATCGGTGAACAACTTCATGTTGATCGTATCTTCTATACGACTCATGCTCGACCTTTCGGTCTTCTGTGTTATGAGGCCATGTCTGTACATGCTAGGCTCGTCAAGTCAACCTAAGTGTATTGCGTGTGTAAATCTGGCTTACACCCGTTGTATTCGAACGTTTGAATCTATCACACCCGATCATGACGTGGTGCTTCGAAACAACGAACCTTCGCAACGGTGCACAGTTAGGGGGAACACTTTCTTGAAATTATTATGAGGGATCATCTTATTTAAGCTACTGTCGTTCTAAGCAAATAAGATGTAAAACATGATAAACATCACATGCAATCAAATAGTGACATGATATGGCCAATATCATTTGCTCCTTTTGATCTCCATCTTCGGGGCTCCATGATCATCGTTGTCACCGGCATGACACCATGATCTCCATCATCATGATCTCCATCATCGTGTCTTCTTGAAGTTGTCTCGTCATCTACTACTTCTACTACTATGGCTAACGCTTTAGCAATAAAGTAAAGTAATTACATGACGTTTATGTTGACACGCAGGTCATAAATAAATAAAGACAACTCCTATGGCTCCTGCCGGTTGTCATACTCATCGACATGCAAGTCGTGATTTCTATTACAAGAACATGATCAATCTCATACATCACATATATCATTCATCACATCCTTTTGGCCATATCACATCACACGGCACATGCTGCAAAAACAAGTTAGACATCCTCTAATTGTTGTTGCAAGTTTTTACGTGGCTGCTATAGGTTTCTAGCAAGAACGTTTCTTACCTACGCAAAACCACAACGTGATATGCCAATTTCTATTTACCCTTCATAAGGACCCTTTTCATCGAATCCGATCCGACTAAAGTGGGAGAGACAGACACCCGCCAGCCATCTTATGCAACTAGTGCATGTCAATCGGTGGAACCAGTCTCACGTAAGCGTACGTGTAAGGTCGGTCCGGGCCGCTTCATCCCACAATGCCGCCGAATCAAGATAAGACTAGTAACGGCAAGCAAATTGACAATATCCACACCCACAACTGCTTTGTGTTCTACTCGTGCATAGAAACTACGCATAGACCTAGCTCATGTTGCCACGGTTGGGGAATGTAGCAGAATTTTAAAATTTTCTACGCATCACCAAGATCAATCTATGGAGTCATCTAGCAACGAGGGAGAGAGGAGTGCATCTACATACCCTTTTAGATCGCGCGCGGAAGCATTCAAGAGAATGGGGTTGATGGAGTCGTACTCGTCGTGATCCAAATCACCGATGACCAAGTGCCGAACGGACAGCACCTCCGCGTTCAACACACGTACGGTTGGGAAGACGTCTCCTCCTTCTTGATCCAGCAAGGGGGAAGGAGAGTTTGATGAAGATCCAGCAGCACGACGGCGTGGTGGTGGATGCAGCAGGATCCCGGCAGGGCTTCGCCAAGCACAAGCGGGGAGGAGAGGTGTTACGGAGGGAGAGGGAGGCGCCAAGAGCAAGGGTGCGGCTGCCCTCCCTCCCCCCTCTTTATATAGGGGCCTTGGGGGGGCGGCCCTAGGAGATGGATCTCCAAGGGGGGCGGCGGCCAAGGGGTGGCTTCCCCCCCAAGCCAAGTGGGGGGTGCCCCCACCCCTAGGGTTTCCCAACCCTAGGCATAGGGGAGGCCCAAGGGGGGTGCACCAGCCCACTAGGGGCTGGTTCCCCTCCCAATTCAGCCCATGGGGCCCTCCGGGATAGGTGGCCCCACCCGGTGGACCCCCGGGACCCTTCCGGTGGTCCCGGTACAATACCGGCGACCCCCGAAACCTTCCCGATGGCCAAACTGGACTTCCTATATATAAATCTTTACCTCCGGACCATTCCGGAACTCCTCGTGATGTCCGGGATCTCATCCGGGATTCCGAACAACTTTCGGGTTACTACATACTAATATCACTACAACCCTAGCGTCACCGAACCTTAAGTGTGTAGACCCTACGGGTTCGGGAGACATGCAGACATGACCGAGACGCCTCTCCGGTCAATAACCAACAGCGGGATCTGGATACCCATGTTGGCTCCCACATGCTCCACGATGATCTCATCGGATGAACCACGATGTCGAGGATTCAATCAATCTGTATACAGTTCCCTTTGTCAATCGGTACGTTACTTGCCCGAGACTCGATCGTCGGTATCCCAATACCTCGTTCAATCTCGTTACCGGCAAGTCACTTTACTCGTGCCGTAATGCATGATCCCGTGATCAACCACTTGGTCACATTGAGCTCATTATGATGATGCATTACCGAGTGGGCCCAGAGATACCTCTCCGTCATACGGAGTGACAAATCCCAGTCTCGATTCATGCCAACCCAACAGACACTTTCGGAAATACCTGTAGTGTACCTTTATAGTCACCCAGTTACATTGTGACGTTTGGCACACCCAAGGCACTCCTACGGTATCCGAGAGTTGCACAATCTCATGGTCTAAGGAAATGATACTTGACATTTGGAAAAGCTACAACAAATGAACTACACGATCTTTGAGCTATGCTTAGGATTGGGTCTTGTCCATCACATCATTCTCCTAATGATGTGATCCCATTATCAATGACATCCAATGTCCATAGTCAGGAAACCATGACTATCTTTTGATCAACGAGCTAGTCAACTAGAGGCTCACTAGGGACGTGTTGTGGTCTATGTATTCACACATGTATTACGATTTCCGGATAACACGATTATAGCATGAATAATAGACAATTATCATGAACAAAGAAATATAATAATAACCATTTTATTATTGCCTCTAGGGCATATTTCCAACACTAGCTATCGTAGACTCCAACCTCTGGAAACAGCAATAAACAGTACAAGTCGAATGGTAGCTGACTTAATAACAGGACTAAAAGTATCTTCATAATCAATACCAAACCTCTGTTTGAAACCTTTGGCAACTAGTCTAGCCTTGTACCTGTCTATGCTTCCATCAGATTTTCTCTTTATCTTATATACCCATTTACAATCTATAACATTATGACCCTGCCTTGGTGGTACTAAATGCCATGTTTTATTTTTCATGAGTGCATCATATTCATGATCCATAGCTTCTTTCTAATCTTTATGTGCAAGAGCATCATGCAAACAGGTTGGTTCTCTAATATGACTGAGAAAAGCATGCTTAACTTTGTCATACCCGACCGTACCATCAGTGTATTCTTTCTTCTTGATAATACCTGACTGTGATCTGGTGTGCCGGCGCGGAAGTGTTGGTGATGTGGGCGCGGGCGCAGAAAATTCCGGTTCTGGAACTGGCGTAGGAGATCCTGTGGCTGATGGTGATGTAGAAGCAGGCGCAGAAGATCCTGGCTCCTGATCCGAGAAGGATGCCCGCGCAGAGGCTGTAGCGGATCCTGGCGCATCCAGCGCGTGATCCAAGGAGGATCCAGGCCCCACAGGCGCGTCGCTCTCGTTGCTTGGGTCCAGGCGCGGGCTCCCGTCGTTCAGCGCGTCATGTGGAGACACGGTTTCCCCCGCGCGGGGGCAGGCGCGTGGGCTGGCGGGGTCCACCAGATGCAGCCGGTCGGCCACATCCGCCGCAGGAGAGCTGGAAGCCACCAGATTGGCTGCACGAGAATCCGGCTCGGGGCGCTCAGCAGGCGCAGGCCTGACGCGCAGATCGGCTCTGGATCGCGCGCCGCTGCAGTCAGACCTGACGTGCAGATCTGTGCGGGATCGCGCGCCGCTGCTGTCGCTGCTGTCAGGAAGATCTGCCTCGTGTTCTGCGTCAAGTTTGTCCTTTCCTGCACACATAAAATCACAGCCTGTTCCTGCACATATATCATTAGAACCACTGTTTTGAGTGGAATTTTGCACACAGTCAGCCTTATGTAATTCACCCCCGTGATCTGAAAGAGGTGCTATCTCAGCACGAAGAAGGGCTCCGGCGTTTGGACGAAGTTTGGCAAAAGGAAAAAGGGTTTCATCAAACACAACATCCCGAGAAATATAGATTCGTCCATTTGCAACTTCTAGGCATTTATAACCTTTGTGAAGATTGCTATAGCCAATAAAGATGCATTGAGTAGAACGAAACTCAAGTTTATGACGATTGTATGGACGCAGGTTGGGATAGCAAGCACACCCAAATATTTTGAGAAATTTGTAGTCGGGTGTTTGATGATAGAGGCGCTCTAATGGAGTGACATTGCCAAAAACTTTGCTAGGAAGACGGTTTATAAGATAGGTGGCAGTGATAAAGGCTTCGTCCCAATATTTGAGAGGCATAGATGCATGAGCAAGAAGGGATAAACCAACTTCAACAATGTGACGGTGTTTCCGTTTAGCGGAGCCGTTCTGTTGATGAGCATGAGGACAAGAAACATGATGTTCAATACCTATGCTACGGAAAAAAGAGTTGAGTTTTTCATACTCCCCTCCCCAGTCACTTTGGACTGTCAAATTTTTTTGATCAAAGTGTCGTTCAACAAGTTTTTGAAACTCTTGAAACACAGAGAAAACCTTAGACTTGTACTCAAGCAAATAAATCCATGTAAAATTGCTATAATCATCAATGAAACTGACATAGTATTTCTTTCTGCCAAAGAATCTCTTGCATGTCCCCATACATCACTCAAAATAAGTTCTAAAGGAGCATGAGATATACTATTCGACTTGGGATAAGGTAGTTGGTGACTCTTGGCATATTGATAAGCTTCACAAACAGACTCACTAATTGAACTATGTGACAACAAGAGGTTGCCTTTATTGACTACTTGTTTAACAATTATCGAAGATGGATGTCCTAATCTTTGATGCCACCTTGCCAAAGAGGGCTTGATGACGGAGAAAACTTGACGACGCTTGCGACTAAGTGCTCCGGATGTGATGGGGTAGAGACCTCCAATGCATCTACCGTGATGAAGGAGTTCCCCCGTTGCCCGATCCTTGATAAAAAAGTAACGAGGGTGAGTTTCAAAGAAGACACTATTGTCATGAGCTAAATGAGACATGGATGCAAGGTTTTTATCAGCTTGAGGCATATGAAGGACATCTTTGAGGACTAGATCACGTTTAAGTGTAGGGGAATTAATAAGGGCTTGACCAATGTGTTGAATATCCATACCTCCACCGCTTGCGGTGTGAATTTGATCACCGTCATGGTACTGTTCACGGAGAGCAAGTTGTTCTAGCTCACTTGTGATGTGATCCGTGGCACCAGAGTCCACGTACCACACCCCTTCCCCTCCTTGTTCACGCATGGCCGCAACAACATGTTTAGCATCAGGAACGAAGTTCTCATCATAGCGATGCCAGCAGTCCATGACTTCATGGCCTGGCTTCTTGCGGAGTTGGTAGCAAGGACGTGCTCGGGAAGAAGAAGAAGAAGGGCGGCGACTGTTGTTGTTGTGGAAGCCGCCACCCCGACCCTGTTGTTGTAGTTGCTGCCGCCGCTGCCGCCGGTGTTGGTGTAGCCAGTGCTGCCGTTGTTGGAGTAGTCGGCGTTGCTGCACCCACGGCCGCCGCTGCGTTGCCCCTGGTGACCGCGCCCACGGCCGCGGCCACGAGAGACAGAGTTGGCGGAGGACTGCCGGATGTTGGCGCCGTGAAGAAGGCTGAGGCGGGCATCGAAGCTCAAGAGCTGACTATACAGCTCCTGAACGATGATCGGCTCCATCCGAGTGGCGAGGGCGGAGACCACAGGGTTGTAGTCCATGTCGAGGCCGGTGAGGATTTTGGACACGATCTCCGGATCGGAGAGCGCGGCGGCGGTGCAGGCGACTTCATCGGTGAGGCTTTTAATTTTTTCCAAGGTATTCTGCCATAGACATGTTACCTTTTTGAAGATTCGTGAGCTCAATGCGCGTGTTGATTGCTTGAGCTTGGCTTTGAGCAGCAAACATGGCATGGATCGCACTCCATACTTCAGCCGGCGCCGAGAGTGTTGCGACCTGTGCGAGGATCTCGCGGGATAGGGATCCCATCAAGAATCCTTGGAGCTAGCTGTGCATACCAGAGGGATCGTGCGAAGTTGACTACCTGTTCGTCCTTGCCGTCCTTGGTGATGGTGAGTGTGGCCGGCAGTGGCGGGCTCTGCGGGTGGAGCTTGATGTTCCATATGGGTCCCCTTGATCTGGGGCAGCACAATGGCTTTCCAGAGCAGGAAGTTTCCCCTTGTGAGCTTCTCTTGGGGTGGCGATCCGAGCAGGGAGGTGTTGGTGGAGGTAGAGGAAGAGGAGGCAAAAGCGGATGATGATGATGTGGTGAGCGTGCCCATGGTGCTGGCCGTCATGGCGGCGGCGGTGGTGGACATGCTGCTCGGTCGCTGCGGTAGCTAGATGCGATCTATTCCTGATCTATTGAGGAAGAGGCTCTGTTACCATGTGAGAAGAATTGGGAAGCGTAGAACCCTTTGTCTGGGCCGCATTGTATTATATAGAGAGTATTCCGTGGCTTACAAGGAAGGAGGAATCGATCGAGAGAAAGAGAGATCGATCCTGTTCGGTTACATGAGGTTTAACAGAAGAAGAGATAAGAGGAGATAAGATTACAAAGTTTAAAACTACTCTCCTATCTCTATACAATGTATTCTAACAAGTTGGTGACAAACAAACATTAAGTAATAGGTACTCTTAAATTTACAATCATGAATTTGCTTTCTATAGAAGTCAGGCAGAAAGACTTTATCTGAAAGTATTCTCAAACTTGCATTTTAGCTTGACAAACACACAAGAAAGGTTCACTTCAGTTCACCCCTCGGGACAAAATAAAAAACCTACATAGCAGGAAAAAAGAAAGAAATAATAATAATGTTAATATACACTTTAAAGAAATGCCTGCCCTGTCGGTGCCTCTTTCTTCCATACATTTTTTTCTTTATAAAAGGAGGTTTAACCGAGTTCAACTCCAAACTTGACCTGAGTTTGAGTTTCAATCCCAGACTACAATACCAGCAAACACATAGTCTCTACTCTTGAAATACTTCATTTTGCCCCCAACTCAGGCCACAGCCATTTAAGGCAACCTGACTCCTAGACAAAAAAATGTTCTAAACATGGAATCAGGGTGATACAATCGATCAGAATTCAACGCATAGCAGGGCAGCTTTGACTAGTTGGTTGTGTGAGGCAGAGCATGAATGAGCAGGGCGGTATGGCTCCCAGGAAACGTTGATAAAATACAAGCCTACAAATATCTTATCTTTATATAATGAATCATCAATTAGATGCCATGTTGGGTGGGCTGGATGAACACGCACTCACATTGTGGTTAGGGTCTAGAAGGTAAAATACAATGTTCATAGTTGAGGATTTTTCATTTAAACGGCACTAAATTTCAGGGTTGAAACTTAAAAGTAGATTTGATCTTTCTTCTACCAATGGAAAGTCGTCTATCCGTTGATATGATTCAGATACTTTAGTTTTCACTTACCATGACAACGCAGTGATATACTTCTAATAAGTTTGATTGATACAAAAAAAGTTACTGGAAAATTAAGTGTGCAGCATTTATGTATCTGTTTGGCATTATCAAATTAATTGCTACTAGTGCAAGTCATCACAGTTACTTCAATGCTTAACAATGCACACTATTCGATGCAGGTACTTCATTGTTATTGATGACGTCTGGAAAGAACAAGACTGGAAATTAGTCAAGGCAGCATTTCCTGAGAATAACAATGGTAGCAGAATAATTGCTACTACACACATTACCGGTGTAGCTAATCAGTGTTATTCCAACTCCGGCGGTCAACCCTATCAAATGGTTCCTCTAGATGATGCTTCTTCTCGAAAATTGTTCTTCAAGAGAATTTTCTCCTCGGATGATCCCTGTCCTTCTAAACTAGAAGAAGTTTCTACTGGGATCTTAAGAAAATGTGGCGGCCTGCCACTGGCTATAAGTACATTTGCAAGTTTGCTTGCCAATAAGACACATAAGAAGGATGAATGGGAGAGACTGCAAGATTCCATTGGCACCGGTCCTTCGTTTGATAATGATGGGAATCTAAAAGAGATGAATGATATACTATTACTTAGTTACTGGGATCTTCCACACCATTTGAAGACTTGTTTGTTGTACTTGTGTATATATCCAGAGGACTACAAGATCGAGTGTAGAGAACTGAAATGGAAATGGATGGGTGAAGGATTCCTTGATAGACGATGGGGACGTCTGGATGAGGTAGCAGAGAACTGTATCAATGAACTTGTTAATAGAAATATGATCCAGCCAACTGATATTGATGATGATGGTACTGTGAAATATTGTCGAGTCCATGATATGGTGCTTGACCTTATCATATCCTTATCGGATGAAGAGAATTTTGCCACTGTTTTAAATGGGCGTGTATGCAATTCATTTCCAAACAATATTCGACGTCTGTCCGTGCAAGTTAGTGGCAAAGAGCATAATGGCACAAACCGTGCGATTACAGAAACCAAGCTACATCTTCGCTCACTGACTACCTTTTGGCAAGTTCAGCAAGTACCCCCCCTTGTCCTTGTGGACTTCCATGCTTTGCGGGTGTTGGATCTTGAGGGATTTTTTTATTTGGAAAACAAGCATGTAAAACATATAGGAAGTTTGCGTCGGCTGAGGTATTTGAGAATTCGCAGTAAGAAAATTACTGAGCTTCCTGGTGAAATAGGAAAGCTGCAGCACTTACAGACTCTCGATTTGAGACACTGCTATTCACTTCTCAGACTGCCACCAACCGTGGCGCAGTTGTGGAAATTGGTGCGCCTATTTGTCAGACATGAAACACAACTACCTCCAAGTGGGTTCCGGAGTCTGGAAGCCTTGGAGGAGTTAGACTTCCAGAAAACTGACGACCCAGTGAGATTTGCGGAGGAAGTAAATGAGTTGGGCAAATGCAACCTTTGCTGTCTTCGTACTGGTGGAGAGACAGCCGAGCGTCTGTTCTGTAACCCATGCTGGACCTACCCTTCCCTCCAAGTTCTTGAAATTTGGCCACATATTGGAACGGTTCCCAGGGGAATGGCCTCCCTCAAGAATCTCGTGAAACTATGCATACGGGTCAAGGAATTTGATAAGGAGGGTCTCCAAATCCTCATGGGCATTCCTTCTCTGGGCCATCTTCAGCTATGGGTTACAGAGGTCATCGAAGAGAAGCTGACCGTGGGTAGTAATGGATTCAAACTGCTGAAGGTGTTGCAGTTCAACTACACAGGCGATTCTGTTTTTCTACTGAAACCAACAAATGGACTGCGGCTAACATTTGAACCGGATGCTGTGCCAGCACTCCGACAGCTCCGTCTTGTCTTGAGCCCAATGTGGGTGGGGTCCGACTTCTTTGCATACTTGGGTGCCGAGCATTTTTCAGGCCTTGCACACCTCGAGGTCGAATTTGATTGTTACAGAGCAGCTCTAGGCAGGGTGGAGGCTTTGGAGTCTTCCATTAAAAAAGCAATCAACCTGCACTCCGACTGCGAGATGCGTGTCCATAGAATCCATGAACATGGCATGTTTAAGGATGAAAAGGAATGGGAAGAGGCCGTCGTAGAAGACAGAAAGAGGGTGGAAAAGATTGAGCTATTAAGGGGTCTGATGGAGATACCGGCCACCAAGAACTAGCTTCCTTATCCTGGTAATTCAAATGATCATGGTTAATTTTACTCACTCCTACATTGTCTAAACTGTGTTGTGCATCCGTCGTTCTGAAACAATAAGAAACATGTTCAATATACATTCTGCTGACCTGTATTCATCTTGAACAGCAGTTGGTGGAGTCATGCATCTGGAGGGAGAGCTACACGGTTATCCATTCCAGTCCTGCTACCCACTGCAAGACTGCAACTCAATTGACCAGGATTTGGTTCACTATGTATTCTTGTTGGGTTTCTTGATTTTTTTTTTTAGAAAAGGAAGAAGACCCCCGGCCTCTGCATCTGGGCGATGCATACAGCCACTTTATTAATTATTCTCAAAAGACCTTACAAAGAAATACAGCAGTAAGTCTGAAGCCACCGTCTAGGCAACATTTTAGTATGAGTACCAAGATAAACATGGTCCTCAGATTTTTTTAAATGAGTATCAAGATATTTTTTGATGAGTGGTTCGACCACACACCAAACTTGATACTCAATAAATGGAACTTGATACTCAATAAATGGGGGAAAACCCCTGTGCATCACCTGTCAATTCTAGTAATTGAATTCGGGTCGTTAGGCTACACAACCGCATGCCCAACCACTGAGCCAAGGCTCTCTTTGCATGGGTAGAACAAACATTGGTAGATGTGTTTTTAATTCGCTGCTTGGGAAGCTTGGGAATTCTATTTAACTCTTGTTTTAACCAAACTTTGTTATTGTTTGCGTATGATTTATGCAGACCGAACTGAGCTCTGTATCTTCTGTGATTTCTCTGCATTTAATTGGGGTTGTCGTGTGTACGTAGTATACGTGCCGGTTGGCAAAAGTTTCAGAGCGTATGGTTTTTATGTTGTCTGACTGTCATCATGGAGTTGTGTCACTTGTGAGAGACTTGGGTTATTCAGTGTCAGAGTGACTTCGCTTCGGCACAAGTTGAGAGCTGTTTCGTTATTCAAGTCAGGGCGATCGATCGATGGAGTGTTCAGGTAACATGGCCCGTAGAAATTCAGACATTAATGTCCATCTGTGGCTGCTTATTCTTGTGATCCCAATCATAATCTAGGAGCTGAATTTTGTCCCACTCCGCACCTGCACCGAAAGCATGCAAGTCGCATTCCAAACGATCGAGACGCACGAGCTTGTAATTTCGGAAGCGATTTCTCTCTCGAGTCAAAGCCTCTTGGCATGTAGTCGTCAGGTTGGTCCCTGGATCAGCACGGCACATCGTCACATTCGATCGCAGCAGCGGGATAATGATACTCACTAGGGACCTTGCTGCTCTGCTCATAAGAGTTGGCGTTCCACCACGATAATTGAAGTCACCGCGGCTCTGCACTGGGACTGAACATGCTATTCTTGTCCACTGATCTGATGCCATTTTTCGTCTGAATGCAGTCCCCTGTGACTGACGCTGCTACCTACTGTCGTCTCCGGCTCTGTAACTTTCAAGCAAACATATTTTTTCTGTCAGAACTAGTGCAGACTGTATCACTTACTTCTCTCGATTAATTGGGGTCAGTAATGTATGACTGTACCAGTTGCTCGATTGTTGAAAAAAGGTTTGTTGGTTGGTCGGTTATTCAGTCCGGGTGGTCGAAGCCGAACACAGAGCAACTTTAGCAGACCCCTTATACTCGCAAACTGTAAACGCGGTATAAGGACCGAGAAAGCAGAGATTTGAGTGGCCATTTCTGCTGCGGCCGAAAAGACACCATATTTGGAACCCTAAATTTCAAAAGAAAGTATACATGGGCGAAATTGAAGAACACATAGTTCATTATCGCTACACATAGTCCATTCATCATAGTTAAATCATGCCTACATAGGTCGATCATCGCTACATTAATACTACAATGCGATACCGCCGTACCCTAACTAGGCAAAATCGGAGCTCGCTGGAGCTCTCCGGGTGCGGTGGCGACCCAGCGGCGGCGGCGGCAGCGCTCACTCGTCGTCGTCGGAGTCGGAGGAGACAAGGTCGATGTATTTTCTTATCCTGCTTCTTCTGCTCGCGGCGCCATGCGGCCTGCTTCTTGTGGAACTCACGGTCGGCGGCGAGCGCCTGCTCGAAGAGGAGGTCGCTGAGCTCGTCGTCCCGTCAGCGAAGCGCGTCCTCCTCCTCCTGCTCGCGCGCAGTGCGCTCGGCGAGCGCCGCGTCGAAAGCGTCCGCGTGTGGCCTGTGGCCCGACGAGGTAGTCCTCTGGCCCAATGATGCCGCGGCACGCGTCGCTCCTTCCGCAACTCGATCTTGACGGCGGCGCCGTCGCTGGCCTCCCTCTCCCTCTTCACCAGAAGTAGCCCTGAGCCAGAAGAGCTGCCCGCGCCAGAGCGCCGCGCATGGCGGAGGTCGTACTCATCCGTCTCGCGAAGGAGGAAGGACTCCGGCACCGGCAGCCCGTACTTTGTGTACCTCTTGGGTGTGCACTTGCACGCCGCGTCGGAGGTGACGCAGCGCTTACGCTCCGGGTCTTCGCCGCCACCACGCCGGCTGGAGTTCCACATCCTCGCAGATCACTACTAGGAAGGAGCTATAGGTAAACCTTGATGAGTGGCGGGCAAGGTGGGGCATCCGCCACTATTATTATTCATAAACAGTTGTGGCGGGTGCCAGCGCACACCCGCCATAGCTAAGGCCGCTCCAGTGGCGGGCTCTAGTGTCCGCCCATCACAGGTAGGCTCTTCCCAATAAGCCGACTATCTCGACAGTGCAGTGGCGGGCAGCTGCAAGGCGCCTGCCACTGGTTCTTCCTGATCTGTGGCGGGTGGCGTGCAATGCTCGCCACAACTCTAGATTGGCAAACCGTGCCAAACACATCCAAATTTTGTTAATATTTGCGGTGGCGGACACATTTATATGCCCGCCACAGCTATTCTACTTCACGCCAGACGAATCATCACAGCCGCATCTATTTTTGGTTTCCCCTCGTTCACTCACTCAGTCAGTTCCTCTTACGCCGCGAAAGCCTCCCCCGCCGCGCGGCGCCGCCGTGCCTCCGACCTGCACCCCCGCTGGATCTACTAGCCGGCCCATCCTTCTCCGCGGCCGCCGCCGGATCTGCTCGTCGTTCGCCTCTGACTCGCGACGCCGCAGGATTTTCTCGCCCTCATCCGCCTCGACCGCCGTTGCCGTCCAACCGTCACCGTCATTAACCTCGACCGCCGTTCCCGTCGTCCGCCTCGACCACCACCACCATCATCCGCTTCGACCGCCGCTGCCAGTGTAATATTTTCGTGTTCTAAAGTGTTAATTACCTTGTTTATTTGATAGAGAAATTTATAGACCTAGGATCAAAAGTAGAAACCCCATGGACAATAGAACAAAAATGCGATATATTCTATGTAATAGAACAAAATGTAATACATTTTGCATGTTGGTAAAGATGAAATCTATAATCAAAGTGCTTTAGGATCGGTTAGACTCTAAATATGACAAGTGCCATATTTATCTATGTTAGTTTCTTTATTTGAAGGGATGGGGTTGCATTCGGATCAACAAATTGATAGAGAAATTCGTAGACCTTGGTACGATAAGCTAATTTATAAAGTGTTAATTGCATTTTCGTACGTTTGACAACTGCTTGGGCTTATTAGAGACCTGAAAATAAGTTCTTATGTTTTGGTGAAATGTTGATTAACTTCCGCTTCATCAAATTTTTGGTAGTCAATATATTCAATATTAAGCAAAGGTCCTGCCGAATTTTCGTGTTCTTCGGTGTTAGATTCTTTATTTAAAGGGACGGGGTTGCATTCGGGTCATGGAATTGATAGAGAAATTCATAGACCTTGGTACGATAAGCTAATTCATCAAGTGTTAATTGCATTTTCTTATGTTTGACAACTGCTTGGGCTTATTACAGACTTGAAAACGAGTGCCAACGTTTTGGTGAAACGTTAATTAACTTCTGTTTCATCAAAGTTCTGTTACTCAATATATTAAGTATTAAGCAAAGGTCCTATCGAATTTTCGTGTTCTTCAGTGTTAGCTTCTTTATTTGAAAGGATGGGGTTGCATTCGGGTCATTGAAACATTTACAATTAATCTCTGCTTCAAAATGATTATTAGGGATCATGAGGCGTAAGATCTGCAAGGTCCGCCAAAATTCATGTATGGACAGTCTTGAAACTGCAGTACAGTTCAGGGTATTTTTGAGAAAGGGATTTCAAAAATCAATGCTAACGGTCTTTAACTTGAATTTGTATTGAATTCTTATCATTTGTTTAACTGTTTTACCGATTTTATTGTTGATTATTAACTGCTCATAGTGTGTCCCATGCAACATAAGGGAGGACTTCAACAATTCATATGGTAACGTGTTGTACTTTGAGGATGATGAGGAGTGCGAATTCTAATTGGATCTACGCAAAGGAAAGAATAAAACCATCATATATGGTGATGGATGGGAGCGGTACATTGCAGTGAACAATTTTAAATGAGGAGAACTCATAGCCTTTTCCTTAAAAGGAGAGGTGAATAGGTTAAGAACATTATATGTCGATCGATGATGATTATGATGACCAAGATGAAGATGAGGACAACCAAGATGAAGATAATGGTCCTATCCTTTCTGCAATTTTTTCTCAAAGGATGAAGAAGCTTACACGGGATGAGACAACTAATGTGAAAGCGATGTTCCATCTTCTTTGGCCTTCTTGGGGAAGCCCTTTGTGCACTATCTAACAAAAACCAACATGGTCAAAAAAGTTATGGTGAGATGTTTTATATTCTTTCATCTCTTTTTGGTCATAACTAAGTATGGTGAGATGTCTAACATTGGGTGCTTTCTATTTTCTCTTAATGATGGGGAGTTCATAAGTTACCTTTGAAGATGTTTTTCAGAGTGGACATCCCCGCCGTCGGCACCGCTGGAGTAATCCATGGACCAAGAGGGCATGTCATGAATGTCCAATACAAGACGGAACCCGACGGGCGCATATCATTCCATGAGTCCAGCTGGCGGGAGTTCATCAAGGGAAATAAAGGGTGGACACCCTTGTGGTAATCACTACAAAGAAAGAGCAACCGCAACGACTATCAGATGATGGTTGTTGTTGACCATGTTTAAAACTAAGTCATGAATTGGGGAATGTTGCATGGAAAACAAAAAAGTACTACGCACACGTAAGATCTATCCATGGAGATGCATAGCTAAGAGAGGGGAAGAGCATATACGTACCCTTGTAGATCGCTAAGCGGAAGCGTTTATCATGCGGTTGATGTAGTCGTACTCTTCGCGATCCGATCACGATCCAACCGATCTAGTGCCGAACGGACGACACCTCCGAGTTTAGCACACGTGCGGCTCGATGACGTCTCCTCCTTCTTGATCCAACAAGCGGGAGAGGAGAAGTCGATGGGATTACAACCAACACAACGGCGTGGTGGTGATGGTGGTGGTGGAGCACTGTCAGCGCTTCGCTAAGCATCGCCGGGACAAGGCGGTGGAACTACGTAGTAACAGGAGAGAGAGGGGCGCCAAGGGCTTGTTGTATCCTCTTGGGGCGCCCCTCCCCTTTATATATAGGTGAAGGGGCGTGGGAAACAGCCCCTCCAAGCCCTAGGGCGCAGTTAAGGGGGAGAGGACTTGGACTCCAAGTCCAATCCTATTCCTATTAGGACTGCTTCCTTTTTTGCCTTCCCTAGCCATGTGGGCTTTTGAGGACTTGGTGCGCCTAGCCCAATAAGGCCAGGGCGCCTCCCCGCAGCCCATGATAACCCTTGGGTCATGGTGAACCCACTTGTGGACTTCCGGACCCCTCCGGAATCCTCCGAAACCTTCTGGAAGCTTCCCGGTACAATACCGAAAAAACTGCATCTTTTTTCGGAACCCAAAATATGACTTCACATATATAAATCTTTACATCTCGATCATTCCAAGATTGCTCGTGATGTCCGGGATCTCATCCGGGACTCCGAACAACATTTGGTTATCACTCATCAAATATCCCAATACTACTCTAGCGTCAACGATCATTAAGCGTGCGACCCTATGGGTTCGGAAATTCTGTAGTCATGACCGAGACACCTCTCCGGTCAATAACCAATAGCGGGACCTGGATGCCCATATTGATTCCTACACATATATTCCATGAAGATCTTTTATTGGTTGAACATTTTTGACAACATGTGTAATTCCCTTTGTCTGTCGGTATGTTACTTGCCCGAGATTTGATCATCGGTATCTATATACCTAGTTCAATCTCATTACCGGCAAGTCTCTTTACTTGTTTAGTAATACATCATATTGAAACTAACTCCTTAGTCACTTTGCTTGCAAGCTTCTTGTGATGTGTATTACCGAGAGGGCCCAGAGATACCTCTCCGATACACAGAGTGACAAATCCCAATCTCGATTCACGCCAACTCAACAGACACCTTCGGAGATACCTGTAGAGCATCTTTATGATCACCCAGTTACGTTATGACGTTCGATAGCACACAAGGTATTCCTCCGGTATCCGGGAGTTGCATGATCTCATGGTCGAAGAAACATGTATTTGACATTAAGAAAGCAGTAGCAATAAACTGAACAATCATATGCTATGCTAACGGTTGGGTCTTGTCCATCACATAATTCTCCTAATGATGTGATGCCGTTATCAAATGACAACTCATGTCTATGGTTAGGAAACCTTAACCATCTTTGATCAACGAGCTAGTGTAGTAGAGGCTCACTAGGGACACAGTGTTTGTTTATGTATCTCCACATGTATTTAAGTCAATACAATTCTAGCATGTAATAAACCTTTATCATGATTAAGGAAATATAATAATAACCATTTTATTATTGTCTCTAAGGCATATTTCCATCATGAATATATCAGCCAGAGAACTCTTAGTTAATTAATTAGCTATTATGTTAAGATGAATGTGATACATTGATGTTTGTTTCTTAAGTCGAACAACTTTGAAGTGTTACTGAATTATTTGAGGGTTTGTTTTCAAAATGAATTCCTTATGATTCAGTTATATTAAGAATCGCCTGTGTTCATCCCTTTTGCGGGCAGAACGTCTGAACAACAACAGCTATGGTGGCAGTTGTGGCGGGCAACTGAAGCAAGCTGTAACGGGCAGGTGGGAAAGCCCGCTAATGGAAGTTACGTACCAGTGGCGGGCGGACGCCCTCCACTGATAAGCTTATAGCAGTGGCGAGAGGTCAGTGGCGGGCGGCCTTGAGAGCCTGGCCCGCCACTACTAGGCCTTTTGCACCCGCCACAATTGGCCATTCCTACAGTAGTGGATTGGGGGGGCGGGGCGTGGATGATTTCTCCCCGGTGAAGAGAAATTGGAAAGGGGATAGGGTGAGTCACGGCGGCGGAGGGGATAGGGTTTCAGTCCGTATCCTCGCGTGAAACCCGTAGATATACCGCGTGGGGAGGGGGTTGCAAGCCACCATAAAAAATTACGGGCCGAACGACTATACGGGTTCTGGTCTGGCTCAAAAAGGGCCAAAAACATATAGTCGCTAGAATTTTACAGTTTTCGCGAGTATATGGTATAAGGGCCAAGAAAGCAGAGGTTTAAGGGTCATTTCTGCTGCGGCCGAACATACACCATTTTTGGAACCGTAAATTTCAAAAGAAAGCATTTGCGGGCGAAATTGAAGAACACATAGTCCATTATTGCTCACATAGTCCATTCATCATAGTTAGATCATGGCTATATAGGTCGATCATCGCTACTTTTATAGTACAATGTGATACCGCCTTACCCTAACTAGGCAAAATCGGAGCTCACCGGATGCGGCGGCGACCCTATGGCGGTGGCGGCCCTCACTCGTCGTCGTCGGAGTCGGAGGAGACAAGGTCGACGTATTTCTTGTCCTGCTCCTGCTACTTGCGGCGCCATGCGGCCTGCTTCTCGTGGAACGAGAGATCCCCTATACTTGTGGGCCATCAACATCTAGCAAGCATTTTACAGAAAGCACCATGAATAAAATGTGAACCTCCATCAGTCATTAAATATCTAGGGACTCCAAACCTCAGAAAAATAACTTATTTAAGCATCTTAATAGAGGTTTTATGATCAGCACTACTAGTTGGAATAGCTTCTACCCACTTAGTAACATAATCAACAACAACTAAAATATGTGTATACCCATTAGAGGAAGGAAAAGGTCCCATATAATCAAATCCCCGAACATCAAATGGTCCAGTAACAAGTGAATAGTTCATAGGCATTTCCTGACATCTACTAATATTACCAATTCTCTAGCATTCATCATAAGACAAGACAAACTTACGAGCATCCTTAAAGAGAGTAGGCCAATAAAAACCGGATTGCAATACCTTGTGTGCAGTTCTATCTCCAGCATGGTGTCCTCTGTAGACCTCGGAGTGACACTTGCGTAGGATTTGTTCCTGTTCATGCTCAGGTACACAACGTCTAATAACACCATCCACTCCTTCTTTATAAAGATGTGGGTCATCCCAAAAGTAATGTCTTAAATCATATAAAAACTATTTCTTTTGCTGGTATGTGAAGCTAGGTGGTATAAATCTAGCAACAATGTAATTAGCATAATCAGCATACCATGGAACATTATGAGAAGCATTTATGACAACTAATTGTTCATCAGGAAAGCTATCATCAATAGGCAGTGGGTCATCAAGAACATTTTCTAACCTAGACAAGTTGTCTGCAACGGGGTTCTCAGCTCCCTTTCTATCAATAATATGCAAATCAAATTCTTGCAGCAAGAGAACCCATCTAATAAGTCTAGGTTTAGCATCTTTCTTTTTCATAAGGTATTTAATAGCAGCATGATCAGTGTGAACAGTTACTTTGGAATCAACAATATAAGATCTGAACTTATCATAAGCAAAAACAACTGCTAAGAATTCTTTTTCAGTAGTAGCACAATTTCTCTCGGCACGGTCTAGAGTTTTACTAGCATAATGAATAACATTTAATTTCTTATCAACTCTTTGTCCTAGAACAGCACCAACAACATAATCACTCGCATCACACATAATTTCAAAGGGTAGGTTCCAATCAGGTGGTTGAACAATAGGTGCAGAAATCAAGGCTTTCTTAAGTATTTCAAATGCTTCTACACAATCATCATCAAAAACAAAAGGAACATCTTTTTGCAAGAGATTAGTGAGAGGCCTAGAAATTTTAGAGGAGTCATTAATGAACCTCCTATAGAAACCAGCATGACCAAGAAAACTTCTTATACCTTTGATATCTTTAGGACATGACATCTTTTCAATAACATCTACTTTAGCTTTATCAACTTCAATACCTCTTTCAGAAATCTTATGCCCCAAGACAATACCGTCATTAACCATAAAGTGGCACCTTTCCCAATTCAAGACAAGATTAGTTTCTTCACACCTCTACAAAACTCGATCAAGGTTGCTTAAGCAATCATCAAAGAAAGTTCCATAAATAGAGAAATCATCCATGAAAACCTCAACAATCTTTTCACAAAAGTCAGAGAATATAGCAGTCATACATCTTTGAAAGGTAGCAGGTGCATTGCATAAACCAAGAGGCATACGTCTATAAGCAAAAGTACTAAAAGGGCATGTAAAAGTGGTCTTTTCTTGATCCTCTTTTGACACACGTATTTGAGAAAACCAGAATAACCATCTAGAAAGCAAAAATGTGTATGTTTGGATAGTCTTTCTAGCATTTGATCAATAAAAGGTAGAGGGTAATGATCTTTTCTAGTAGCTTTGTTCAGTTTGCGGAAATCAATTACCATTCTATAACCTGTAACAATTCTTTGTGGAACCAATTCATTCTTATCATTAGGAACAACAGTAATGCCTCCCTTCTTAGGGACACAATGAACATGACTTACCCATCTACTATCAACGATAGGATAAATTATACATGCATCTAGAAGCTTTAGTATTTCATTTCTTACCTCGTTAATCAAATAACAACTCATTGTTCATGGTTAGGAAACATAACCATCTTTGATTAACGAGCTAGTCAAGTAGAGGCATACTAGTGACACTTTGTTTGTCTATGTATTCACACATGTATTATGTTTCCGGTTAATACAATTCTAGCATGAATAATAAAAATTTATCATGATATAAGGAAATAAATAATAACTTTATTATTGCCTCTAGGGCATATTTCCTTCAGTCTCCCACTTGCACTAGAATCAATAATCTAGATTACACTGCAATGATTCTAACACCCATGGAGCTTTGGTGCTGATCATGTTTTGCTCGTGGAAGAGGCTTAGTCAACGGGTCTGCAACATTCAGATCCGTATGTATCTTGCAAATCTCTATGTCTCCCACCTGGACTAGATCCCGGATGGAATTGAAGCGTCTCTTGATGTGTTTGGTCCTTTTGTGAAATCTGGATTCCTTTGCCAAGGCAATTGCACCAGTGTTGTCACAAAAGATTTTCATTGGACCCGATGCACTAGGTATGACACCTAGGTCGGATATGAACTCCTTCATCCAGACTCCTTCATTTGCTGCTTTCGAAGCAGCTATGTACTCCGCTTCACATGTAGATCCCACTACGACACTTTGTTTAGAACTGCACCAACTGACAGCTCCACCGTTTAATGTAAACACGTATCCGGTTTGCGATTTAGAATCGTCCGGATCAGTGTCAAAGCTTGCATCAACGTAACCTTTTACGGTGAGCTCTTTGTCACCTCCATATACGAGAAACATATCCTTAGTCCTTTTCAGGTATTTCAGGATGTTCTTGACCGCTGTCCAGTGATCCACTCCTAGATTACTTTGGTACCTCCCTGCTAAACTTATAGCAAGGCACACATCAGGTCTGGTACACAGAATTGCATACATGATAGAGCCTATGGATGAAGCATAGGGAACATCTTTCATATTCTCTCTATCTTCTGCAGTGGTCGGGCATTGAGTCTTACTCAACTTCACACCTTTTAACACAGGCAAGAATCCTTTCTTTGCTTGATCCATTTTGAACTTCTTCAAAATTTTGTCAAGGTATGTGCTTTGTGAAAGTCCAATTAAGCGTCTTGATCTATCTCTATAGATCTTAATGCCTAATATGTAAGCAGCTTCACCGAGGTCTTTCATTGAAAAACTCTTATTCAAGTATCCCTTTATGCTATCCAGAAATTCTATATCATTTCCAATTAGTAATATGTCATCCACATATAATATCAGAAATGCTACAGAGCTCCCACTCACTTTCTTGTAAATACGGGCTTCTCCGAAAGTCTGTATAAAACCAAATGCTTTGATCACACTATCAAAACGTTTATTCCAACTCCGAGAGGCTTGCACCAGTCCATAAATGGATCGCTGGAGCTTGCACACTTTGTTAGCTCCCTTTGGATCGACAAAACCTTCCGGTTGCATCATATACAACTCTTCTTCCAGAAATCCATTCAGGAATGCAGTTTTGACATCCATCTGCCAAATTTCATAATCATAAAATGCGGCAATCGCTAACATGATTCGGACAGACTTAAGCATCGCTACGGGTGAGAAAGTCTCATCGTAGTCAACCCCTTGAACTTTGTCGAAAACCTTTCGCGACAAGTCGAGCTTTGTAGACAGTAACATTACCATCAGCGTCAGTCTTCTTCTTGAAGATCCATTTATTCTCAATTGCTTGCCGATCATCGGGCAAGTCAACCAAAGTCCATACTTTGTTCTCATACATGGATCCCATCTCAGATTTCATGGCTTCAAGCCACTTTGCGGAATCTGGGATCACCATCGCTTCTTCATAGTTCGTAGGTTCATCATGATCTAGTAGCATGACTTCCAGAACTGGATTACCGTACCACTCTGGTGCGGATCTTACTCTGGTTGATCTACGAGGTTCAGTAGTATCTTGTTCTGAAGTTTCATGATCATTATCATTAACTTCCTCACTTATTGGTGTAGGTGTCGCAGAAACAATTTTCTGTGATGTACTACTTTCCAACAAGGGAGCAGGTACAGTTACCTCGTCAAGTTCTACTTTCCTCCCACTCACTTCTTTCGAGAGAAACTCCTTCTCAAGAAAGTTTCCGAATTTAGCAACAAAAGTCTTGCCTTCGGATCTGTGATAGAAGGAGTATCCAATAGTTTCCTTTGGATATCCTATGAAGACACATTTCTCCGATTTGGGTTCGAGCTTATCAGGTTGAAGCTTTTTCACATAAGCATCGCAGCCCCAAACTTTCAGAAACGACAACTTTGGTTTCTTGCCAAACCATAGTTCATAAGGCGTCGTCTCAACGGATTTTGATGGTGCCCTATTTAACGTGAATGCGGCCGTCTCTAAAGCATAACCCCAAAATGATAGCGGTAAATCAGTAAGAGACATCATAGATCGCACCATATCTAGTAAAGTATGATTACGACGTTCGGACACACCATTACGCTGTGGTGTTCCGGGTGGCGTGAGTTGTGAAACTATTCCATAGTTTTTCAAATGTACACCAAACTCGTAACTCAAATATTCTCCTCCACGATCAGATCGTAGAAACTTTATTTTCTTGTTATGATGATTTTCAACTTCACTCTGAAATTCTTTGAACTTTTCAAATGTTTCAGATTTATGTTTCATTAAGTAGATATACCCATATCTGCTTAAATCATCTGTGAAGGTGAGAAAATAACGATATCCGCCACGAGCCTCAATATTCATCGGACCACATACATCGGTATGTATGATTTCCAACAAATCTATTGCTCTCTCCATAGTACCGGAGAACGGTGTTTTAGTCATCTTGCCCATGAGGCACGGTTCGCAAGTACCAAGTGATTCATAATCAAGTGGTTCCAAAAGTCCATCAGTATGGAGTTTCTTCATGCGCTTTATACCGATATGACCTAAACGACAGTGCCACAAATAAGTTGCACTTTCATTATCAACTCTGCATCTTTTGGTTTCAACATTATGAATATGTGTATTACTACTATCGAGATTCAATAAGAATAGACCACTCTTCAAGGGTGCATGACCATAAAAGATATTACTCATATAAATAGAACAACCATTATTCTCTAATTTAAATGAATAACCGTCTCGCATCAAACAAGATCCAGATATAATGTTCATGCTTAACGCTGGCACCAAATAACAATTATTTAGGTCTAATATTAATCCCGAAGGTAGATGTAGAGGTAGCGTGCCAACCGCGATCACATCGACTTTGGAACCGTTTCCCACGCGCATCGTCACCTCGTCCTTAGCCAATCTTCGCTTAATCCGTAGCCCCTGTTTCGAGTTACAAATATTAGCAACAGAACCAGTATCAAATACCCAGGTGCTACTGCGAGCATTAGTAAGGTACACATCAATAACATGTATATCACATATACCTTTGTTCACCTTGCCATCCTTCTTATCCGCCAAATACTTGGGGCAGTTCCGCTTCCAGTGACCAGTCTGCTTGTAGTAGAAGCACTCAGTTTCAGGCTTAGGTCCAGACTTGGGTTTCTTCTCCTGAGCAGCAACATGTTTGCCGTTCTTCTTAAAGTTCCCCTTCTTCTTCCCTTTGCCCTTTTTCTTGAAACTAGTGGTTTTGTTAACCATCAACACTTGATGCTCCTTTTTGATTTCTACCTCCGCAGCTTTCAGCATTGCAAAGAGCTCGGGAATAGTCTTGTTCATCCCTTGCATATTATAGTTCATCACGAAGCTCTTGTAGCTTGGTGGCAGTGATTGGAGAATTCTGTCAATGACGCAATCATCCGGAAGATTAACTCCCAATTGAATCAAGTGATTATTATACCCAGACATTTTGAGTATATGCTCACTGACAGAACTGTTCTCCTCCATCTTGCAGCTATAGAACTTATTGGAGACTTCATATCTCTCAATTCGGGCATTTGCTTGAAATATTAACTTCAACTCCTGGAACATCTCATATGCTCCATGACGTTAAAACGTCGTTGAAGTCCCGATTCTAGTAAAGCATGGCACACTTGAACTATCGAGTAGTCATCAGCTTTGCTCTGCCAGACGTTCATAACATCTGGTGTTGCTCCAGCAGCAGGCCTGGCACCCAGCGGTGCTTCCAGGACGTAATTCTTCTGTGCAGCAATGAGGATAATCCTCAAGTTACGGACCCAGTCCGTGTAATTGCTACCATCATCTTTCAACTTTGCTTTCTCAAGGAACGCATTAAAATTCAACGGAACAACAGCACGAGCCATCTATCTACAATCAACATAAACAAGCAAGATACTATCAGGTACTAAGTTCATGATAAATTTAAGTTCAATTAATCAATATTACTTAAGAACTCCCACTTAGATAGACATCCCTCTAATCCTCTAAGTGATCACGTGATCCAAATCAACTAAACCATGTCCGATCATCACGTGAGATGGAGTAGTTTCATTGGTGAACATCACTATGTTGATCATATCTACTATATGATTCACGCTCGACCTTTCGGTCTCCGTGTTCCGAGGCCATATATGTATATGCTTGGCTCGTCAAGTATAACCTGAGTATTCCGCGTGTGCAACTGTTTTGCACCCGTTGTATTTGAACGTAGAGCCTATCACACCCGATCATCACGTGGTGTCTCAGCACGAAGAACTTTCGCAACGGTGCATACTCAGGGAGAACACTTCTTGATAATTTAGTGAGAGATCATCTTATAATGCTACCGTCAATCAAAGCAAGATAAGATGCATAAAAAGATAAACATCACATGCAATCAATATAAGTGATATGATATGGCCATCATCATCTTGTGCTTGTGATCTCCATCTCCGAAGCACCGTCATGATCACCAATCGTCACCGGCGCGACACCTTGATCTCCATCGTAGCATCGTTGTCGTCTCGCCAATCTTATCCACGACTATCACTACCGTTTAGTAATAAAGTAAAGCATTACATCGCGATTGCATTGCATACAATAAAGCGACAACCATATGGCTCCTGCCAGTTGCCGATAACTCGGTTACAAAACATGATCATCTCATACAATAAAATTCAGCATCATGCCTTGACCATATCACATCACAACATGCCCTACAAAAACAAGTTAGACGTCCTCTACTTTGTTGTTGCATGTTTTACGTGGTTGCTACGGGCTTAAGTAAGAACCAATCTCACCTACGCATCAAAACCACAACGATAGTTTGTCAAATAGACTCCGTTTTAACCTTCGCAAGGACCGGGCGTAGCCATACTTGGTTCAACTAAAGTTGGAGAGACAGTCGCCCGCAAGCCATCTCTGTGCAGAGCACGTCGAGGGAACCGGTCTCGCGTAAGCGTACGCGTAAGGTTGGTCCGGGTCGTCTCGTCCAACAATACCGCCGAACCAAAGTATGACATGCTGGTAGGCAGTATGACTTGTATCGTCCAAAACTCACTTGTGTTCTACTCGTGCATATAACATCAACATAAATAACCTAGGCTCTGATACCACTGTTGGGTTTCGTAGTAATTTCAAAATTTTCCTACGCACACGCAAGATCATGTGATGCATAGCAACGAGGGGGAAGAGTGTTGTCTACGTACCCAACGTAGACCGACTGCGGAAGCGATGACACGACGTAGAGGAAGTAGTCGTACGTCTTCACAATCCAACCGATCAAGGACCGAAACTACGGCACCTCCGAGTTCGAGCACACGTTCGGCTCGATGACGATCCCCGGACTCCGATCTAGCAAAGTGTCGGGGAAGAGTTTCGTCAGCACGACGGCGTGGTGACGATCTTGATGAACTACAGCAGCAGGGCTTCGCCTAAACTCCGCTACAGTATTATCGAGGTATATGGTGGCAGGGGGCACCGCACACGGCTAAGGAATAGATCACGTGGATCAACTTGTGTGTCTAGAGGTGCCCCCTGCCTCCGTATATAAAGGAGTAGAGGGGGGAGGCTGGCCGGCCAAGCTTGGTGCGCCAGGAGAGTCCTACTCCCTCTGGGAGTAGGATTCCCCCCCCCCCCAATCCTAGTTGGAATAGGATTCGCGGAGGGGGAAAAGAGGAGGAGGGGGCCGGCCACCTCTCCTAGTCCTAATAGGACTAGGGGAAGGGGGAGGCGCGCAGCCCATCTAGGGCAGCCCCTTCTCTTTTCCACTAAGGCCCACTATGGCCCATTTAGCTCCCGGGGGGTTCCGGTAACCCTCCCGGTACTCCGGTAAAATCCCGATTTCACCCGGAACACTTTCGATGTCCAAACATAGGCTTCCAATATATCAATCTTTATGTCTCGACCATTTCGAGACTCCTCGTCATGTCCGTGATCACATCCGGGACTCCGAACAACCTTCGGTACATCAAAATGCATAAACTCATAATGTAACTGTCATCGTAACCTTAAGCGTGCGGACCCTACGGGTTCGAGAACAATGTAGACATGACCGAGACATGTCTCCGGTCAATAACCAATAGCGGGACCTGGATGCCCATATTGGCTCCTACATATTCTACGAAGATCTTTATCGGTCAGACCGCATAACAACATACGTTGTTCCCTTTGTCATCGGTATGTTACTTGCCCGAGATTCGATCGTCGGTATCCAATACCTAGTTCAATCTCGTTACTGGCAAGTCTCTTTACTCGTTCCGTAATACATCATCTCACAACTAACATATTAGTTGTAATGCTTGCAAGGCTTATGTGATGTGTATTACCGAGAGGGCCCAGAGATACCTCTCCGACAATCGGAGTGACAAATCATATTCTCGAAATACGCCAACCCAACATCTACCATTGGAGACACCTGTAGAGCTCCTTTATAATCACCCAGTTACGTTGTGACGTTTGGTAGCACCCAAAGTGTTCCTCCGGCAAACGGGAGTTGCATAATCTCATAGTCATAGGAACATGTATAAGTCATGAAGAAAGCAATAGCAACATACTAAACGATCGGGTGCTAAGCTAATGGAATGGGTCATGTCAATCAGATCATTCAACTAATGATGTGACCTCGTTAATCAAATAACAACTCATTGTTCATGGTTAGGAAACATAACCATCTTTGATTAACGAGCTAGTCAAGTAGAGGCATACTAGTGACACTAAGTTTGTCTATGTATTCACACATGTATTATGTTTCCGGTTAATACAATTCTAGCATGAATAATAAACATTTATCATGATTATAAGGAAATAAATAATAACTTTATTATTGCCTCTAGGGCATATTTCCTTCATAAAAATCATGAGACTCATCCCCAAAACTGACGGTAACAATTTCTTTCTCGCAGTCTATCTTAGCGTTAACAGTATTCAAGAAGGGTCTACCAAATATAATGGGACAATAGTCATCTTGTGGAGAACCAAGAACAAGAAAATCAGTAGGGTATTTTATTTTCCCACACAAGAATTCAACATCTCTAATAATCCCAATTGGTGATATAGTATCTCCATTAGCAAGCTTGATAGTAACATCAATTTCTTCTATTTCAGCAGGTGCTATATAATTCATAATTTATTTATATAGAGTAAAGGGAATTGCACTCACACTAGCACCAACATCACATAAGCCATGATAACAATGATCTCCTAGTTTAACAGAAACAACAGGCATGTCAACAACTGGTCTATGTTTATCTTTAATATCAGGTTTAGCAATTCTAGCGGCTTCATCACAGAAATAAATAACATGCCCATCAATATTATCAGCCAAGAGATTTTTAACCATAGCAGTACTAGGTTCAACTTTAATTTGTTCAGGGGGTGTAGGTGTTCTAGTATAACTCTTACGAACCACAGTTGAAGCTTTAGCATAATCCTTTATTCTAACAGGAAAAGGTGGTTTCTCAATGTAAGCAGTAGGAACAATAGGATCAACATTATAAGTAATAGTTTCTTCTTCAACATTAATAGGTTCTACTACTTTCACTTTAATGGGAGGATGATATTTAAACCACTTCTCTTTAGGGAGATCAACACGAGTAGCAAATGATTCACAGAAAGAAGCTACTATCTCAGAGTCAAGTCCATATTTAGTGCTAAATTCATGAAAAGCATCGGTATCCATAAAAGATTTAACACAATCAAACTTAAGGTTTATACCCGACTCATTACCTTCGTCGAGTTCCCAATATTCAGAGTTGCGTTTAATTCTTTCCAATAAATCCCATTTGAATTCAATAGTCTTCTTCATAAAAGAACCAGTACAAGAAGTATCAACCATGGATTGATCATTACGAGAAAGCCGACGATGTACATTATGATTTCTTGGAGGTGGACGAACACAAATACCATTACTGGAAGCCTCTTGTCAAAGATGAAAAATCTCTAACAACGATGATGCGAAGATTCCATGATTGGTACATGAAAACTTGCAGAGAGTCTGGGGGGACGAATACTTTGTATCTAAGAGTTAAAGAGGAGCACGACCTCGTTGGAATTGATGTGTTGTCTGTTCCATTTGAAGAGTTCTTTCAGTTTTTCAATCAAAAGGCCCTCGATAAATTAACGGTCACTTGCTATTGTCTATAAGTACTACTTCTGTCATTAAGACTCTATATATAGCTCAGCTCTTTCATTGCATGTATTTATAATTATCCTCACTATATTATGTAGATTGAGGATCGTCGAGTGCAGAAAAGAAGAAATGTATGATATTGGGTTCATTAACCCAAATCTCATAGATGAATTTCAGGTTAAAAAGAGCGCCAAAGATGCCGAGGCCAACTTGCTCAAATCATTGATAATAAATCAAAACGAAGATAAAGTACTCTTTCCTTACAACTTCAAGTGAGTGTTACTGTCTTGTGCATATTCGGTTTCCCTTATTACTCGAGCGAGGTTATAGTAATGTAATTGATGAGTTATGCATGTGTGCGCAGCTTCCACTATATTCTCCTGGAGATTAAGCTTGAGCAGGGACTAGTAACCGTCTTAGACTCGAGACGAAAAGATCCCGAGACCTATGCGGACATGACTAAAATTCTCAACAAGTTCAATCGATCATTATCGCACCATATCGGCAACTTTTTGTTCATTTCCTGATATCTCAAGTAATAATTATTTTCTTTGTCTTGCAGGGTTTGGAAAAAGTTCACCACAGAAGCTCCGGGACTGCCAAAGGATCTGCGATATACATACCCGAAAGTAAGTACTACTAGCTACCTAGTTTCGCACATCTCCCGTTGATTCTAGCTACTTTCATCAATGCCATTTATAATGCTTCATTATCAGTTTGATTGACCTCTATTTCTCGTAAAGTGCTTGTGGCAGGAACAAGGGAATGATTATTGTGGATACTACGTGTGCGAGTTCAGCTACAATGCGACTTGCAAAGATAAGCGGGGCTACTCTAAAAGACAATATGAAGTGCATAAGCAATAATATTCACAATTTTATTTTACTGCACCATCATTTCTGTTGAGTTTCATTCATATATATGTATTAATCCCCTTCTTCAAATTAGACGTGGCAGATGCGGAATGAACTCCTACCAGAAGATCGCATGAAAGCAATTCAAGAGGAATTGGCGGGATTCTTTCTTGACCATGTCATCAATAAAGCCAGAGAATACCATGTTGATGCTGAGTTCATATATAATTAGGGGAGATTATATTGTGAGAGATCTTAATATTGTATATATGTAGCCAGTAGCGTCGGATAGATATACGAAAACTTGTTGTTCGCGCAATCTCTTGGAGAAGGAGAGGTCGATATCACTTCTATCGATATGCATGACAAACTTCTGTACTTAATGGTTTCCTTCATTTGCTTACTGGCTAGCGTGTCAAGGGCCTCTCTATACGTATAGTACGTAGCGTCGACCAAGCACGGAGATAAGAGAGGACACTTCTCTCTATTAATTAATTAGCTACCTAACACAATATATGAAACACCTTAATTAATCATACAAAACCCCCAAACCCTCCCCCCTTTCAGAAAAAAAAAACAAAAACCCTAGCCCCTGAACAGCTGATGCATGGATGCCTATTGGTCCTGATTGGTGCCACCAACCGGGACTAAAGGCCCTCCTGCCTGGGCTCGCAGCACCGGCCACGTAGAGGCCCATCTGTCCCGGTTCATGTAAGAACCGGGACTAAAGGCCTAGGGCTTTAGTAACGACCCTTTAGTCCCGGTTCAAAAACTGGGACAAATGGGCCTTACGAACCGGGACAATAGGCCCTTTTTCTACTAGTGTCATGGTTGGGGCATGAATATAACATTAACTTAAGCCTCCCCCAAGCTTGAGCGATACTTTCTCCTTCACGAGGCTAGAAATTATATATATAATTCCGATCACGATGAATGAGATGCACATGATAAAACTTCTGATGAAATTCCAATTTCAATTGGTTGTAGTTCCTTGATCTAATATCATCACATATCCTATACCATGTAAATGCCTTTAACTTCAAATATAAAGGGAAGACCTTCTTCTTGGCATCATAATCGGGCAAACCTGCAAGCTTAAATAATCCACAAACTTCATCCACATAGATTAGGTGCATATCAGGATGTAATGTTCCATCTCCCGCGTAAGGATTAGCTAGCAGTTTCTCTATCATACCCGAAGGAATTTCATAATAAATATTTTCAGTAGGTGCAGTAGGTTGAGGGGCAACTCTTTGCTCTTCTGGTTGGGGTGAAGATACCCCGAACAAAACCCTCAAGGATTATTTTCCATAGTAACAAGTGATAGTAAATTTCAGCACACTATATAAATGTTTCCTTACCAAAGGCGCTTCACTCCCCGGCAACGACGCCAGAAAAGAGTCTTGATGACACACAAGTATAGGGGATCTATCATAGTCCTTTCGATAAGTAAGAGTGTCGAACCCAACGAGGAGCAGAAGGAAATGACAAGCGGTTTTCAGCAAGGTATTCTCTGCAAGCACCGAAATTATCGGTAACAGATAGTTGTGTGATCGGATAATTTGTAATGGGTAACAAGTAACAAAAGTAACAAAGATGCAACAAGGTGGCCCAATCCTTTTTGTAGCAAAGGACAAGCCATTACGAACTCTTATATAAAGCAAAGTGCTCCCGAGGACACATGGGAATTGTTGTCAAGTTAGTTTTCATCATGCTCATATGATTCACGTTCGTTACTTTGATAATTTGATTTGTGGGTGGACCGGTGCTTGGGTGCTGTCCTCCCTTGGACAAGCCTCCCACTTATGATTAACCCCTCTCGCAAGCATCCGCAACTACGAAAGAAGAATTAAGATAAATCTAACCATAGCATGAAACATATTGATCCAAATCAGCCCCTTACGAAGCAACGCATAAATTAGGGTTTAAGCTTCTGTCACTCTAGCAACCCATAATCTACTTATTACTTCCCAATGCCTTCCCCTAGGCCCATATCATGGTGAAGTGTCATGTAGTCAACGTTCACATAACACCACTAGAGGAAAGACAACAAACATCTCATCAAAATATCAAACTAATACCAAATTCACATGATTACTTATAAGAAGACTTCTCCCATGTCCTTAGGAACAAACGTAACTACTCACAAAGCATATTCATGTTCATAATCAGAGGGGTATTAAATAGCATTAAGGATATGAACATATGATCTTCCACCGAATAAACCAACTAGCATCAACTAGAAGGAGTAATCAACACTAGCTACTAGCAACCCACAGGTACCAATCTGAGGTTTTGAGACAAAGATCGGATACAAAAGATGAAATAGGGTTTGAGAGAGATGGTGCTGGTGAAGATATTGATGGAGATTGACCCCCTCCCGATGAGAGGATCATTGGTGATGACGATGGCTTTGATTTTTCCCTCCCGGAGGGAAGTATCCCCGGCAGAATAGCTCTGCCGGAGCCCTAGATTGGTTTCGCCCAGGTTCCGCCTTGAGACAGCGGCGCTTCGTTCTGAAAGCTTCCTTCTGATTGTTTCCAGGTCAAAACACACCATATAGCAGAACATGGGCATCGGGGGCCAGCCAGGTGGCCCACAAGGCCCCCTGGGCGCGCCCCCACCCTTGTGGATGGCTGGTGGACCCCCTCTGGTGCTTTCTTTGCCCAATATTTTTTATACTTTCCAAAACGAATCCCC
Organism: Triticum urartu; assembly: GCF_003073215.2. NCBI lineage: Eukaryota > Viridiplantae > Streptophyta > Magnoliopsida > Poales > Poaceae > Triticum > Triticum urartu. The sequence goes on along the minus strand of NC_053022.1, from coordinate 558,700,518 downwards.
GTGAAGTTTCAGGACTTTTGGAGTTATGCAGAATAGGTCTCTAATATTTGCTCCTTATCCAGACCAGAATTCCAGCTGCCAGCATTCTCCCTCTTCAGGTAAACCTTGTAAAATAAGAGAGAAAAGGCATAAGTATTGTGCCATAATGTGTAATAACAACCCATGATGCCATAAATGATGATATAAAAGCATGATGCAAAATGGATGTATCACTCAGCAGGTGCAATATCATTCATAATTTCTTGGTATATGGTAAACGGGGTAGCACTAACACCAGCACCCAAGTCACATAAACCATGATAAAAATGATCTCCTATTTTAACAGATACAACATGCATGCCAACAACAGGTTTATTCTTATCTTCAGTATCGGGTTTAGCAATCTAGTAGCTTCATCAAAAAAGTAAATAACATGCCCATCAATATTATCGACTAAGAGATATTTAACCATGGCAACACTAGGTTCAACTTTGATTTGTCCAGAGGGTCTAGGTGCTCCAACATTACTTTTATTAACCACGATTGAGACTTTATCATGTTTCTTTATCCTTACAGGAAAGGGTGGTTTCTCAATATAAGCAGTGGAACAATTTGATCAACATTGTAAATGATAGTTTCTTCTTTAACTTTAACAGGTTCCTCACTTTTTTCTTCAATAGGAGGATGATATTTAAACCACTTCTCCTTAGGGAGATCAACATGAGTAGCAAATGATTCACAGAAAGAGGCTACTAACTCAAAGTTAAGACCATATTTAGTGCTAAACTTATGAAAAGCATCGGTGGCCATAAAAGATATGACACAATCAGACTCAAGATTTATACGTGACTCTTTACCATTGTCGAGTTCCCAATCTTCAGAGTTGTGTTTAATTCCTTCCAGAAGATTCCATCTAGAAAGGTCGAGCACATCATGCATAGTCACGAAAAATTGCATGCACATATAAGGAAATCGTAAGTTAGAAGGAATAAAAACTTAATGCAATGATCTCTTCCCATTTTTCAGGCGTTGTGTTCATCCCAAATGCAATATCATTCCATGATATTGCAGCATGGTTGACTATGGACTTGATATTTTTGTAGTGCTTTTTCAACTAAGGTTCCTTATCCACTAGTAGAAAAAGGGTCAAACGTGAAGCACATTAGTGCCGGTTTGTATTTGAGCCGGCACTAATGTATACATTAGTGCCGGTTCCAACGGCTAGCCGGGCCGCTTTCATTAGTACCGGTTCGTGGCGAACCTTTAGCACCGGTTCGTGCCACGAACCGGTACTAATGAGAGTGGTGGCAGGATGTTGTCAGACTGGGGCCCCTCCAGCCCCTTTAGTACCGGTTGTTGGCACGAACCGGTACTAAAGGTCGTCCTACATAAACCCTTCGTCCACCCGAGCTCGCTCTGTTCTTCCCCTTTCCCCTCTCCTCTCTGTTCTTCCCCTCTTCCTCTCGAGCTCATCACACATTTTTCCCAAAATTTGTCAAGATTTGAAGGCCCCCATCCATTCAAATGATCACAAAGGTTAGCAACTTTGTCCTTTCATCTCTCATTGCTAGATTAGCTCTTGCAATGCTTTATATAGTGATTAATTTGTGAGTTTAGTAATTTGGGAGGATATATATATGTGCTAGTATTTGATTTATATGCAATTTGAGGTCAAAAATAACACTTAGTTTGCATATGTAGGTGTGGTTTACTTAGTGCCTTCTAAATCTCCATCGTAGCCACCGTCGATCGCCCGCACCGTCCCGTCGCCGGCACCACCTTGTGGTGAGCCTCTAGTTCATGAAATTTTATATAAAAATTGATGTTTGTGTGATTTGGATATATAGTTACTCGTATAATTATCTTACCCGTACGTTGTTTGTTATACATATAGTGCCATGGTTTTGATATCCGTCCTCGTCGGCCCTAGTCCTTGTTATGATTCGGATGTGGTATGTATATTCTCTTTTAAAACTAGTTGCATTTCGTGTTTATGACAAATTATGCCCATCAAGTTGACATAGAAATTTTTTCTAGGAGGTATGTGAACCGGAAATTCCAACCGACCCTATTGCCGAGAGGTTAAATTTAGTTGAAAGAGAAAACGAGTACTTGAAAGAAAAATTGAAAAGAATTGAGGGGGAGAAGATGGAATTGGAGTTGCATGTTGCCGATGTCGTCGATGATCACAAGATCAAGATGGAGAAAATGCGCTTGAAGATTAGAAAGATTAGAAAATATGCCATCGATAGTGAGGCTTGGTATCATTATGCTATTGGATCCATTCTTACCTTAGTTGTGATCTTAATCGTATTTGTTGTTGCATTTAAATGCTTTAGCTAGAGAGTTATTTGTTTGTTGCATTTAAGTGTTGTATGAACTTTATGTATGAACTTGTATTAATTTGGTCTATTCGGTGTTGTGTAATGAAGATGAGCCGGCAATGGATGTACGATGACCGATGCTCTCCCCAGTTCGTTGAGGGCGTGCATACTTTTCTGCTTGCGGCTGAGGCAAACAAGCGGGCGGATGGTTTTATGCCTTGTCCATGTGCTCTCTGTAAGAATGGTCACAATTACTCTACGTCCAGAACCATTCACGTCCACCTATTTAAGTCCGGTTTCATGCCCCATTATAATGTTTGGACCAAGCACGGAGAAAGAGGGGTTATGATGGAAGACAATGAAGAAGAAGAGGACGACGACAGCTATCCTGGCCATGGGTTCCCTGAATAGGATGATACAACAATGGGGGAAGAAGCTGAGCCGGTAATGCGGGAAGAAGCTGAGCCGGCAATGCGGGAAGAAGCTGAAGAAGAGGCATCAGATGAGCCCGTTGATGATCTAGGTCGGGCCATTGCCGATGCAAAGAGAAACTGCGCAAGTGATTTGGAGAAGAAGAAGTTGCAGCGCATGTTAGAGGATCACAAAAAATTGTTGTACCCGAATTGCGTAGGTGACAAGAAAAAGCTGGGCACCACACTGGAATTGCTGCAATGGAAGGCAGAGAATGGTGTATCTGACAAGGGATTTGGAAAGTTGCTGGCAATGATAAAGGATATGCTTCCAAAGGACAACGAATGGCCCGAGAGTACGTACGAAGCAAAGAAGGCTGTCTGCCCTCTAGGGTTAGAGGTGCAGAAGATACATGCATGCCCTAATGATTGCATCCTCTACCGCGGTGAGTACGAGGATTTGAACGCTTGCCCGGTATGTGGTGCATTGCGCTATAAGATCAGCCGCGATGACCCTGGTGATGTCGAGGGCCGGCGCCCCAGGAAGAAGATTCCTGCCAAGGTGATGTGGTATGCTCCTATAATACCACGGTTGAAACGTTTGTTCCAAAACAAAGAGCATGCCAAGGCGATGCGATGGCACAGAGAAGACCGTAAGAAAGACGGAAAGTTGAGAGTACCCGCTGACGGGTCGCAGTGGAGAAAAATCGAAAGAAAGTACGGGAAGGAGTTTGCAGATGACGCAAGGAGCGTATGGTTTGGTCTAAGCGCAGATGGCATTAATCCTTTTGGGGAGCAGAGCAGCAACCATAGCACCTGGCCTGTGACTCTATGTTTGTATAACCTTCCTCCATGGTTGTGCATGAAGCGGAAGTTTATTATGATGCCAGTGCTCATCCAAGGCCCTAAGCAACCCGACAACGACATTGATGTGTACCTAAGGCCATTAGTTGAAGAACTCTTACAACTGTGGAATGGAACAGGTGTACGTGCATGGGATGAGCACATGGGGGAAGAATTTAACCTAAAGGCGTTGTTGTTCGTGACCATCAATGATTGGCCTGCTCTCAGTAACCTTTCAGGACAGACAAATAAGGGATACCGCGCATGCACGCACTATTTGGACGATACCGACAGTATATATTTGGCTAATAAGAATGTGTACCTGGGACATCGTCGATTTCTTCCGAGCAGGCATCTCGTAAGAAAGAAAGGCAAGCATTTCAAAGGTGAGGCGGATCACCGGACGAAGCCTCGCCACCGTACTGGTGCTGATGTACATGATATGGTCAAGGATTTGAAGGTGGTCTTTGGAAAGGGTCCTGGTGGACAACCTGTTCCGAATGACGCTGACGGACGCGCACCCATGTGGAAGAAGAAATCTATATTTTGGGACCTGCCCTATTGGAAAGACCTCGAGGTCCGCTCCGCAATCGACATGATGCACGTGACGAAGAATCTTTGTGTGACCCTGCTTGGCTTCTTGGGCGTGTATGGGAAGACAAAAGATACACCTAAGGCACGGGAGGACCAGCAACGTATGCACGGAAAAGACGGCATACATCAGGGTCATGCAAGCTACGCTCTTACCAAAGAAGAGAAGGAAATCTTCTTTGAATGCCTGCTCAGTATTAAGGTACCGTCTGGCTTCTCATTGAATATAAAGGGAATAATAAACATGGCAGAGAAAAAGTTCCAGAACCTAAAGTCTCATGACTGACACGTGATTATGACGCAACTGCTTCCGGTTGCATTGAGGGGGCTTCTACCGGAAAACGTTCGATTAGCCATTGTGAAGCTATGTGCATTTCTCAATGCAATCTCTCAGAAGGTAATCGATCCAGAAATCATACCAAGGTTACAGAATGATTTGGTGCAATGTCTTGTCAGTTTCGAGTTGGTGTTCCCACCATCCTTCTTCAACATCATGACGCACGTCCTAGTTCACCTATGCGAAGAGATTAACGTTTTGGGTCCTGTATTTCTACACAATATGTTCCCCTTTGAGAGGTTCATGGGAGTCTTAAAGAAATATGTTCATAACCGTGCTAGGCCAGAAGGAAGCATCTCCAAGGGCCGTCAAAATGAGGAGGTCATTGAGTTTTGTATTGACTTTATTCCTGACCTTAAGCCGATTGGTGTTCCTAAATCGCGGCATAAGGGCAGACTGGATGGAAAAGGCACGCTAGGAGGGGAACAAATAATATGTATGGACGGACATTCTCTCACTGAAGCACACTACACAGTTCTACAGAATTCCGCCTTGGTGGCTCCGTATATGGATGAACACAAGAATTTGCTACGCTCCAAACACCCGGAGCGCTCTGATGACTGGATTACACGTGAACAAACCAGGAGTTTCGCCAGCTGGTTGCAAGCACGTACCATGCATGAAACCTCTATTGAAGATGACCTGTACTTGCTGCCCCAGTTACCATCTTCGAATATAATGACTTTCAAAGGGTACGAGATAAATGGTAATACATTTTACATGATCGCCCAAGATAAGAAGAGAACCAACCAAAACAGTGGTGTCCGCTTTGATGCAGAAACCAAGACGAGAAAGGAAACATATTATGGTTATATACAGGACATATGGGAACTTGACTATCGACGTGGTTTGTAGGTCCCTTTGTTTCAGTGCAAATGGGTCAATATGACACGAGGCGGGGTAACGGAAGACCCGCAGTACGGAATGACAACAGTGGATCTCAACAATCTTGCGTATGCAGACGAACCATTCGTCCTAGCCAATGATGTGGCATAGGTTTTCTATGTGAAGGACATGTCTACCAAGCCAAGAAAAAGATAAGATAAGGAAGCGAATGCATCGTACGATGAGCCAAAGCGGCACATAGTTCTTTCTGGGAAGAGAAACATCGTGGGAGTGGATGACAAGACAGACAAGTTAGAAGATTATGAAAAGTTTGATGAAAATGCTCCATTCACAGTGAATATTGACCCGAGCATCCCGTTAAATGATGAACATTTTCCATGGCTACGACGCAAAGGGACACACGCGAAGAAAAAGTTTCACACCCAAAGATCTGGGATGTGATCGGCTTAACTATCATCACTTTCTTCTGTGTTTCACACCCAGGAGGGAATCTCTGTAATAGTTAGGGTAGCTAGTTATGTGTTTTGGCATTTGAAACGCGAAGAAATTTTATGTGCAAGCAAATTCTTTCATGCATTTACTAATTTTTTCAGCTAAATGACCCTGAAATTGAAAAGCATTTCAAATGAACTCAGAAAAGGATGAAAGTTGGCATGGTATCATAATTTCACCCACATAGCATGTGCAAAAAAGTAGAGAGGGTTACCGCAAAAACTGGATGCACTTCGTGTACAAAATGGACAATCTGTTTCGAAGTATCAGGATTTCGGACGAAAACTCATCCGTTACAAAGGCATTTCATTTTTTAAATAACCTAAGCATTACCAAATTGAATATAATGATAAAACACACTAATATTAAACATAAGAAAAAAGAATCACCGTAAAATCTATTTTCAAAGTTAAGTTATTCACAAAAATAAATAAAGAAAAAAAAATAAGAAAAAGAAGCCCACCTACTGGGCCACAGCGGCCTGCATACGACTAGAAACCCAAATTCAAGTTGGGCCAGGATGCATGCCTGCTAGCCCAGTAGGCCCAACAGGGCATCGCAGAAGAGGTAGGCCCAGAAGGCCTGCTTAAGAGAGGAGCTCGAGACAGCAGCGACGGCGGGGCTTATAAGCAGGTGCGAGTGCCCCTCGGCTAGCGAGGTGGGACTAAACTTTTGTGCCCCTCGCCTGGCAGCGCACACCCTTTAGTACCGGGTCGTGGCACCAACCGGTACTAAAGGGGGGGCCTTTAGTACCGGTTGGAGCCACCAACCGGTACTAAAGGGGGTCGCTTCCCGCCGCTTGGGCTAGCCAAACAGACCTTTAGTACCGGTTGGTGGCTCCAACCGGTACTAAAGGTGGGTTCTATATAAGAAAACACTTCAAAATTTCGTCAATTTCTCATCTCTCCCTCTGCTTCTTCTCCTCTGCACCGTCGCCCGCCACCCCCGCCGTCTCCATATCCCTCGTCGCCGCCCCGGCCCGTCGCCGCCCCCGTCGCCGCCCCGTCCCCGTCGTTGCCACCCCGTCGTCCCGTCCCCGTCGTCCCCGTCGTCACCGCCGCCCCGTCCCGGCCGCGTCGTCACCGTCCCCGTCGTCGTCGCCGCCCCGGCCCGTACGTCCCCGTCCCCGTCGTCGCCGCCCCATCGTCGCCGCGCCCGTCGTCGTCCCCGTCGCCGCGCGCCCCCCGTCGCCTCTCGCCTCGCCGGCCGGTGAGCGCGCACACACGCACACATACATTTTTAGTTATAGATTTTTTCTGTTTTTTAGAAATTGTTAGACATTTTTCTGTTTTTTAGAAATAGTTAGAACTATTAGAATTGTTAGAATTGTTAGAAATGTTAGAATTGTTAGAATTTTTTCTGTTTTTTAGTTATAGAAATAGTTATAAAAAAGTTAGAATTGTTAGAAATTTTTCTGTTTTTTAGTTATAGAAATAGTTATAAAAAGTTAGAATTGTTAGAAATTTTTCTGTTTTTTAGTTATAGAAATAGTTATAAAAAGTTAGAATTGTTAGAAATTTTTCTGTTTTTTAGTTATAGAAATAGTTATAAAAAAGTTAGAATTGTTAGAAATTTTTCTGTTTTTTAGTTATAGAAATAGTTATAAAAAAGTTAGAAAATTTTTCTTTTTTTTAGTTATAGAAATATTAGAAATGTTATAGAAATGTTAGTTATATATGCATTGTTAGAAATGTTATAGAAATGTTAGAAATTTTAGTTATCAAAATCCAATCATTAAAAAATGTTACTTTTTGCGGGCATATAGCTAGTATTTGTTCTCGACGATGCTCGGCCCGCATCCTCGCCGTCACCCGTCCGTGACGACGTCCGACTGCCCCATGTCCGGGACTGGGCTCCGCCGGGCTGGCACTGGGAGGTGCTGCCTGGAGGGGCGCGCCGCTTGATGAGGAACCCGGCCCCAGGTCCCGTCGTCGACCCTGATCTCATTTGGTGGTGTTCGCGTGGGCCAGTTTCGGTGCGGAGGGAGCCGGCCCCGCCGGAGGTGGTACGTCGCCGTGTCAGGGAGGAGGACGAGCACGTCCATCGCTACATGGTTGCGTTAGAGGGCGGCAGGTTCTCCAATACCTGGCAGTTTCTTCAGGGATCTCACTTCAGCTATGATCCTGTGAGGGTTCCTTCTCTTTGGTGTCCACCGCCCGCGCCGCACTTCATCTATGAGCCAATGATGTACTATTCAATATTATATATTATTCGAGACGATGTATTCGAGATTAAATCTATTATTCGAGACGATGTATTCGAGATTATATCTATTATTCGAGACGATGATATTCGAGGATTATATCTATTATTCGAGATTATACTTAAATTGTTTTATTATTTCTTTTGCATAGTTAAATATAAGCTATGGCGGACAATACCGACAGAGAGAGAGAACAGACCATGTTCGATATCATACGCGGGCCAGATGATGATCAGAATGAAGAAGATTTTGACGGCTCCGAATTTCTAAACAACACCGGAGAGGGTGATATGATATTCGATCGCGACGACCGAGAAGATGAAGTCATGAACTACGACGAAGAACATGTTGATCCTGAAACAACAAACACCGGCGAGGTATATATATTTATATAAGCAGGAATCTGGTGATCATCGCATGTTTTAAATGAGTTGAAGATATATTAACGAATCGATCTTTCTTCTTTCATCCATCCGGATCGAGCAAATCTTCAGGCAAAAGGACGAAACGAGGCCCGAACAAAAAGTTGAAGGAGGGCGTAAAGTACAATATCGAGGCATTCAAACCTAATGGCGAACCATTAGCGCCTAAGAAGATTGCGGACAAGTTCGTTCGTCAGTGCGGAGTTCTTGTGAAGGACCAACTCCCGATCTCCCTTCAAGAATGGAGAAAGCCAGCAAAGCCACGTCCAAATGTTACTTTTGTCGACGAGAATAAAAAAACTGCTTTGGGATACTCTCATGGAACATTTCACCCTACCAGATCATTTCACAGAAGCAGATGTGCAGAAAGTCAAGGACGCTGCTTTAGGAAGATGGCGGTTGCATTCAAGAACCACAAGAGAACGACGTGGGAGAAGTACGTCAAGGGAGGAAGGAAGACTCCAGTATTCGAGGGGATACTAGAGAATCAAAGTGCTCATTGGGACGATTTCGTGAAATTCAAGGATTCAGAATTAGCTAAGGAACGGTTCGAGAATAAACAGAAGAATGCCGAAAAAAGGATAAGTTCCATAAGCTGGGGCCAGGTGGCTACGCGGTGGCAATGCCTAAGTGGGATAAGTCTGAGAAAGAGATGGAGGATGCAAGTGTCACTCGGTTACTAAGAGCTAGCCCCAGGTGCAGGACTTGGTTCTATGCGCATGGGGGGAGTTGGACCCGAAGACAGGCAATGTTTCGACGAAGGCATGTCTGAACGGAGCCGACGATGCGCTACTTGTTGCAATAGAAGAGGCTCGATCGGGGGTGTTCCAGCCCAACAGAGAGAACGACGAGCTTACGCGTGCCCTGGGAAATCCTGAACACCCGGGAAGAACACGAGGCAAGGGCGCTATTCCGTGGTATGAGGGGTTTTCGGACTTGGAACGCCGACTACAGAACCCGTGCGAGAAAGAAGATTGCGGAGGAGAGAAGAAGAGAGGAAGATGGAGGAGGAGCAGAGGAGGGACTATGAACGCCTTCAAGGGCCTAGAAGCAAGTCAAGCGGAATTGGCAGCTAAATTCCAGCGGCAGCAGGAGCAGATCGACTCACTTAGCCAGCAAAGGGGGTCTCAGCATCTGCAGCAGCTAGCGGATGATCCAGCATTGGATACCACCGCCCCATCCATGCCGAGAAGCAGCGTGGGTTCCGCCCCGGGCGACGCAGTAGTGCTGGATAGATACCCCGTGGATGACATCACGGAGAACACTAACTGCGAGCTACACTTCAAAATGAAGAACATATCCATGAAGGTGGCGGACGCCGTTGCTTTTTCAAATTCCCCCGAGGCAACCTTCCATTGCAACCCGATTCCAGCGGGCTATGCTCGTGTCTTGGTTGATGAGGTGGTGGACCCATATTCGGAGCTACAGCTTGACATTCCTGGAGGTGACGACGAGCACACATTGGGAGAGGCCATACATCATGTCATCCTATGGAGAAAGGATTGCATCATCTTTCGAAGGCCACCGACACCGCGTCACCCGACTCCTCGTCGAAGTCCGCCACCGAGTCAGCAGACTCCCGCTCCTCCAAAGTCCACCAACGCGTGAGGCCACTCCTCCTCCTCCAAGTCCGGCAAAGTGTCAGGCCACTCCTCCTCCAAGTCCGACACAGCGTCAGACGTCCACTCCTCCTCCAAGTCCGGCACAACCTCAGGCCACTCCTCCTCCAAGTCCGGCACAGCTTCAGGCCACTCCTCCTCATCCAACTCAGCCCCGTCAGCCGTCTCCGCCGCCTCAGCAATCGCAGAAGAGACACCCCGCAGCTATGGTGCGTAGCGGTACGAGACGAGGTCATAGTACAGGAAGTACAGGCGGAGGCAAGCGATATAAATATGGTCCAAACCTCAGTACTCCTCTTCGTGTGAGGGCTTACGACAGGACTGAGGAGCAAACCAATGCCATAGTGCGGGCAGAAGTCGACGCCCATTTTGGACCGAAACCGCCACCGCCGCCAAGGGAGAAAGTGCCTGTGGAAGTAGTTGACCACTTCATTCGTATGGCTCAACCACCAGCTCCTCAGCCTGTTGACACAGACTATGAGCGCCACATCAGGAAGTTACATCGACAACGTCTACAGAAGGAGGCGAGCTCGAGCTCGAGCAAACAACAAGCAGCTGTCAAAAAATGCGGGAAAACCGTTGCCCGGCTGGGAGAACAGGTGGCGCAATCGATCCCCCCGCTTGTTGTGCCGCCAACAACACGTGACAGTACGCGCGCCCAATATTATTGTGGCCAAACAGTTTACGTTCCCAAGGTGGGCGATGTGGTAATAACCCAGGAGCATATAATGCAGGATGAAACTCTCAAAATCACTGTTGGACAACTCCTCGAGATCGAGGACATGCCTGTGCTTAAAGAGGAGGAAATAAAACGAAAATATGCCCGGGGCCAACCTTTGGTCAAGCCAGAAGAGGTCAAGAAGCTCCCAACGAGAATGTATGAATTACATGAATGGTACATGAACATTACCAAGAGATCCGATCGAGAGTCCCTCATGGTGCAAGTCAAGAGGATCATTACTACCATGAGAAACCTGTGACCGTTGAGTATTCTGAACTGTTTCAGTTATACAATCAAGAGGCACTCGACAAATCTATCGTCAGTTGCTATTGTCTGTAAGTGATTTCTTTCTGTAATTTAAGTCTCAAGCTAGCTGTAGTGATCCTTTTGATCAATCATTACCTGTAATTATCCTCACTATATTCTTTTATGTGGTATTATGCAGGATGAAGATGTATGAAATGAGAAAAGGTGGACGCTATGGCATTGGGTTCATTGACCCAAACACCGTTAATGAATACACATGGAAAATAAACAAGCATTATGAAAAGTAGGTAGAGGACAGCATGCTAGAGTTCTTGAAGCGCCTCAAATACAATGAAGATATACTACTTCCTTACAACTTCCAGTGAGTCACACTTTCTTGTACTATAAATTCTCTGTTTTTGCCTACTAGCTAGCTACATGTTTTTGCTTACATATACCCGCTTAATTAAGACATGCAAACGTGTGTGCATGCAGATATCACTGGATCTTGTGTATCATTAAAGTTGACGCCGGAACAGTTGAAATACTGGACTCGCTACTCAAAGCAAATAGTGACTATAACATCTTGTTTGGGATAGTCAACAGGTAATTTCAATCATTATTAACTATATATCTCGGCCTATTTAGTTCGTCATTCCATGATATGAAATATTTAATAACCCCTTTATTCATTTTCTTTGTCGGCGGGCAGGGCTTGGGCAAGGTTCATCAGCGTCACGGAAGGCGAATGGAAACGACAGCTGAAATGGTTTCGACCCAAGGTAAGTAATTAAGTAGTACTAGCTAGCTAGCTAGCTGCCATCTCTTTAATTATCATGCTTGATTAATTATTATCTGATCAAATTAAATTCCATTCTCATAATAAAGGCCCTAAAGCAGGCGCAGGGGACTGATCTATGTGCATTCTGAATTTGCGAGAACATTCGCATGATGGCATCCGAAAGGAGCAGATCTCAAAGACAGGAATGGGTACGCTTGTCAGAACACTATTCACAATTTTTACACCATTATCGATATCTAGTCACACAACTAATACACATGCATATTGATCTCCTTCTTAATAGTTCAAAGAGGTGCGGGACAAGCTCCTAAAAAAGGAGCACGTAGAAGCACTTCAAGAGGAAATATCGGGATTTTTGCTCGACCATGTCATAAATCCGAAGGGAGAATACTATTATCCGCTACCGCCCCCATCGACCAGGTCATGAACCACTTCCAATTGTCATCGTGCTCCGAAGGCACCAATTAGGCTAATGCCACTGGCTCCGAAGGCAACATGCATATGTAGGAGAAATTGTATATAGCTATACTTGTGTGTATGTGTAAATTAATATGGTGGTTTGTGAGACATTGATGATATATATATGATTGGTTCTACTATATATATATATATATATATATATATATATATATATGCATAACGTGTACAATGTGTAGTACCGTAAAATACCAGCAAACGAAAAAGAATTAAAATGGAAAACACAAAATTAAATGAAAAAGAAATCATAAAACCAAAAAAACCCCAAACATTTTAGTACCGGTTGGTGTTACCAACCGGTACTAAAGGGCTCCCAGCCCCCGGAGCTGGCTCGTGCCACGTGGTTGCCCTTTAGCACCGGTTCGTGCTGAACCGGTACTAAAGGGGGGGGGGCCTTTAGTGCCCAAACTTTAGTGCCGGTTCCTAAACCGGCACTAAAGGGCCTTACGAACCGGTGCTATTGCCCGGTTCTGCACTAGTGATCTTAGACCTGATTCTTTGTAAACCTTCCTCTGGATATAAATTGTTCAATTCCTTGACAGCTTGATCCCGACCTTCGGTAGTCCACCCATTTTGGCCATGGTAATGAGATATATAGATTGTACTCTGTAAGTACCGCCATGAGACCTTTCTCATACCTTGTTGTCCACTTAGCCCTATTTTGTGTCATTAGAACCTATGGCAATGTAACTTAGCAATAAATTAATACAAGAATCTGATCACATTAAGCAACATAAGAATCTGAAAATCCAACATAACATTAAGCCATATAATAATATGAAAATACAAAATCACATCAAGTAATATGAAATGAAACATTAACATAACTCAAATGTTGCTAATATATAAGATCGATCCTAATAACATAACACAAATTTCATCCTTACATAACTCAAATGAAACATTAGCATAACTCAAATGTCATCTTTATATCTCAAATTCCACACCATTACAATAAATTACTTGGACAGAAATAAAAACTAAAAATTATTAGCCAACAAATCTCTGGGACGATCTTTCTCTTCAATTGTTTGATAGTCCACCTACATCCTGTTGGCAATTTCATTTCTCATAGAATTACCAAGGTCCCTTTGATTGCTTGAGGATGTAGGAACATCTCGAGGTTTGTCATCCCCATCAGGAAGAGTGACAAATTGAAGAGGATCAATTTGCATTTGTTGCAGTTCTAGCCATTGTTCATCACCTCTGTGACTCTGGATTATGTTGTGAAATACATTGATATGTCCATGCACCATTTCTGGATTATGTTATGTTGAAATCTATTAGTCAATGTACGATAACTCTCCTTCACGGCAAGCATGTACATAAACATCCCTAGTTGCTATTCAGCGCGGACTCCTCTTGAATTTCACAAAAGATTTTTGGATCTAAGATGGTTGCATAGAGCTTTGAAGATGTGGGGTTTCATCCTAAGAATACCAAGGCACCGATGAGGGTGCCAGTGGCGGAGCTAGACAACATCAGCGGGGGGGGAGGCAAAAGCTAAAAAAGTTCTCATCTATCTCTCATAATATTATTTTTCTTCACAACTTGGTTCAATGTTGGGGGGGAGGGGGCACAGCCCCCTAGGAGCCTACATAGCTCCGCCACTGTACCTAGCACCCGTAAGAATGGATGTGTTGTATGAAATCTTTTCTCTTCTAGAAGATATACATTAAATGTCGGAAAAACAAGATCATGTCCTCCTCCTCCAAATCAGTACGCGACTCATAGTCATCAACATGGTTACTTGTATCCATTATCTAGCGAGAAGAGAATACAAAATAAATAAGCAAAATTACTTTGTCTATCTACATAAAATACGCATCAAGGCATGGATTGTTAGCAAGCTGCTGCTGTTATTCCATGGATTAGTCATGTTATTTAAACGAAACAGGCCCTTAGTGTATGAACAACAGCAAACTAGCTTAACATGACCAAACATACTATCTATTGCAAGGTACTTTGGACACTATCTTCAACCTATCAAAAACAGAAATAAATAGAAAATCAAGGGGCTTTCGTTAAACTATGAAATACCAAAAGTAATTCATAGATATAGAGATTGTCCCTGACGTAAATTAGTTCCGAGATCAAGCAAATAAATTAAATGATCCGTGTGTATACAGAAAAGCTGCCGATACAATAATAAGAAAAGATAATGGCAGCACAAGTAGGAATTTGCACACGTCCACAAACAAACATGCGCCAGATACATTGGACCTAGACGAAACAAGCAATGTACTCCCTCCCTTCCTAAATGTCTTTTTAGAGATTTCAATATGGACTACATACGGATAGACGTAGTTTAGAATGTAGATTCACTCATTATGCGCCATATGTAGTTCATATTGGAATCTCTACAAAGATTTATATTTAGGAACGGAGGGAGTACAATACATGCTTTCAGAGTGGAAAAAATCAATTAGCATAAACATCTTGGACAGACAATAAACAACTCATTGCACCACTTATATGTTCATCTGTTTGTTTATCAGTATTTCTAGATTTACATCAAACTGAACTTGGACATCAGCTAACTACCCGATCATTTGGCTTATTTCTCGCATCAAACTGAACTTTGACAGCAGCTAAATGAACTTTGACAGCTGCTTAAACTGCACTTTAACAGCTAAATGAAGCTTGGCTTTCCCCTGATCAAACTCAAGTTTAACTGACGAATTGGAGTCAGGTCACGACTACCGATCAAAATCGCCGTCGCAATCAGGAGCGAGTCGCCATCATCGTCGTGCCTGACCCCGTCGTAGTAAACGCCGGCGTCCCAGCGGCCCAGCCATCAATCTAGGTAAGATCTCGAGCGAAACAAGAGGTGGGCGAAAACAACGGGCCTAGGGTTGCATCTGATCGTGGGAGTCTGACGGTTGCCGGATGGGGTCCATGTCTATAAGGAGGATTGCGAGCACCGGGACTTGAATCCTGATGGGCTGGGGATACCAAAGTCTCTCGAACCATCCAACTCATATTTTTCTTTTTCTTTGAGGGGTAAGAGGATTACACGTATATCTCCTCACGCAACGTCCAATATATTTCCAATTGGAGTCCGTGTCCACCTCCACCTCCCGTCGGCCCGTTCGATCCTTTATAAGCCGAGGCAGCACCAAGCTCCAAGCAGCAGATAGCCAGATACCGCTAAAAAAAAACAAGCAGCAGATTTGATCGATTCAAGTTGATATATCCGTCATGGACCGACTGCTACCCGATGGCGTGCTCGCGGACATCCTCCGCCGTCTCCAGCCGCGCAGCCTCGCCCTTTCACGCTGCGTCTGCAGGTGTCTCCGCAACGTCGTCGACGACCACCGCCTGCTGCATGCGGACCTCCTCCCGCTGTCGCTGGGCAAGATCGTCGCCAACTTCGAGGGTGTGGAAATCTCAGAATTCTTCTATCCCGTCAAGGGTCCGGCGGCCATCTCACACAGGCACAGCACCCTCTCTGGCGTAATTGTCGACCACTGTAATGGCCTGCTCTTGCTTAAATACCTTGGCTTCTATGTGGTTAATCCTGTCACACTTCAAATGACACTTTTGCCCCCACCCCAGCCCCCGTCGACGGAGATGAAGGCCTTCTACCTAATGAATGGTGTCAAGTATCTTGTGTTTGATCCTACGGTCGCGCCGCACTATGAGGTCTTCTTGATTCCCCATGTTCCAAGGAGAGATGACCTGGGCCTTTTGTCACAGGAATTAGAATGGCCACCATCGCCATTTATCTTGTTGGTTTATTCTTCAAGAACAAAGCATTGGGAGGAGAGGCCCTTTGTTCGGAAAGGGGATGCAATGGGGTCTATTGCCGATGTGCTGCAAGCCGGAAAGAGAGAGAAGCACTATGGTGTCTACATGCACGGAGCACTTTATGTGCATTGCCAAAATCATCACTTTTACAAAATATCACTATCGGATGGTCAATACCAAGTAATTAAACCTCTGCCGGGCATCGGGACAAGCGATCGCTGTCAAGTTTATTTGGGGAAATCACGGGACGAGGTGCGTTGTGCAATTGTAGACTGTCCTTATCAACTTCGGGTTTGGATGATGGATGAATCTTATGGACAATATGAGTGGGTGTTGAAGCATCATATTGACCTTATGCATGTGATGCAAAGACAAGACAATCAACAAGTCGACCGCCCATCTTCTTTACAAGAAGAGAGAGAATGTTATTGTGATGATGATGTTGGCACTAACACCGTGAAAGGTCCAGAAGAGTCTGATTATGATTTCATTATGAGAGCACACCTTAAGTTAGGACCTGCGGCGAAGAAAACTCGACGTGAATATTGTCACATTGCTTTTCTTGGATTCCATCCTTTCGACAAAGATGTCGTCTTCTTGACCGACGGATCACAACAAGGATTTGCCTATCATCTGGAGAGCTCTAGAGTTGAGCACCTAGAAAAGATAACACGATGGGCCGAACCTTTTTTTCACAACCCACAAGCATTTGTAAACAAGTCTTTTCCTTTCACGCCTTGTTTGACCGGCGAATTGTCTGGAGAGATATGTACTCCCTCCGTTTTTATTTACTCTGCATATTAGAGTTGACTGAAGTCAAACTTCGTAAAGTTTGATCAAGTTTATAGAAAAAATTATAAACTTTTACCGTAACAAATCTATATGATATGAAAGTACATTTAATAATAAATCTAATAGTATTGATTTGTTATTGTATATGTTAATATTTTTGTTTATAAACTTGGTCAAAGTTTATAAAACTTGACTTTGACCAAAGCTAATATGCAAACTAAATAAAAACGGAGGGAGTAATTCGGTCTAATCTGCTCTGTCTCGTTCGGCAATGCATGTAACTAGTAGCAAGTATATATGTTATGGGACATGATATTTGGTTCACTGTAAGTTTCAAGATGTCAACTTTGCTATATTCATTTTCTTTTTCCGTGCGAATTAGCATTGCTATTCATGCATGCTCGTGTAAGAAGGAAAAGAAAAAGATGGAACATGCTGATCCGTCCGTCTAGTCTAGTTGCTAGTGGGGCCAATGTGTGTGTGGCAGCGGCATCTTCCCTTGGATGTTTGGGGTTATCGACTGCTGCTAGTTTCTGAATTTCAACACCAAATATAGACTTCTGTACCGCCAGAAGCCCCATATATATATAGACTTACCGTGTACTGGCTGCTTGAACTTGACCAACCATGTCAATTCGGCATCTTGAACTTACATTGATACAACAATAATTTGATGCTTTGCAATATCTATGGTTCCTATGCTTTATCTGTTTTTCCGTCCATATAGTTTGCGGCAACAGAAAGATGTTTCTAAATTCGAACTTATTGCTACATTGTGAAGAGCGTTATTTGTATCTAAAAATTGTCATCATGCTTCCTACATTTCTCATATATGTTGCTTAATGATGCATGTCCACACCTTTCAGATTTTTTTTGTTTCCAAATGGGTACAGTCTGGTTGCAAATTTAGTTGTTGACTTGTTCTGTCCTACATTTCTCATATATGTTGCAAAGGATGCATGTCATTCCCTTCCACATTTTCGAATGACACATTTAGGCTGCCGAATTAGCTAGCTTTAAAATTCTTCTGATATTGCATATGGATTAGCTGTTCTCTACTACTTTTCCACTCCTATTCTCACACTAACTACATCCCATGGTTATATTATAGCGTCATGGATTTAAAATTAATATGGTTTGGTTGTATTGAAATCTCACGTTTACACAAACTAGTTGGATGCCCGTGCGTTGCCACGGACCAAAACAATTTACAAAGACAACAATCTATCGACTTGTTATTCTACGACAAGTGAGAATGCTCATGCAATTTAAGATTGCATCCCAACCAATGTTGACATCTTCTTACTTCATTCTTGCAACACCACATATTCCTTTGGTTTTCTTCATCCATTCCAGGTGTTGCCTTCTTAAACTCCCAATCCTGGACAAGATAAGGCATTGGTTCCTCATACGTCTCAGATTGTCACGGGCTCCCTATCAATCTGCCTCTAGTTCCACACATTGTGTATCATCTCCTCGTAAGCCCCGCCACATCTCCACCATGGCTCTTTCTTTTTCATGTGCCATCATGCCTCTCGAAATCAAAAGGATACACATGACCGAGCATTAAGCCTGTTGTATACTCGTATTGATACGATTAGTGAAGTAGGAGTCTGAAAAATAGCAACATACAACATTGGTAACAAAAGGGTGACCAGGGTTGCAATCGTTTTATATGATGATCGCGCACTAAGCAGCTCGGGTTACAACATGGATAATGAAGGGTTGGACATCTGGCGACAACATCCGTCACTACTTTTTGGAAGCGGTGACCATGATGAATCAAAGATGGAAAGCATGTTGGGTTCCTGATATATGATCGTTAGGTTCTTCCCATAATTGTTACTCTTACTCATCTACCAGATGCTTACTTATTGTAATCATCTCAAGCGTAACAAAAATCGGTTATTGACTTCTAAATGGTTTCCGTTAGATTATAGGCAGTAGATTATGATTTGTAATCATTTCCTGCCTTATCTCTAGAAAAGTTTCTTGCCCACTAAGCCTTGTACTCTATATAAACCGTCCAAGAGACTCAATACAACATCCATCATATTCCGCTATTCTTCTCTCTATCCCTTCTAACATGGTATCAGCCACAAGTTCCTAGACCTAGCCGTTGTTCGCTTCTGCACTGCGCCGCCCCTGGGAAGGTCGATCATCATGATCTCTTCCGAGGGCCGCGCGATCCGTAGCAGGGTTCGTCCGTTGATCCGTGAATGGCTGCCCTGGTGAGCTTTCCCGATCTCTTGATCGGTTTTCTCTCCGCAGGTTGCTTGCCCAGTATTTTCTTTTTTGGGCCATAGCACCATAGCACGCGGTCCCCGCCACTGCTCGAGGCCGTCCTCGCGGCTGCACTGACCAGCGCACCGCCGCTGCGCCGCCCCTTCGGGACGTAGTGCCGCAGCTCGCGGTCCATGCCGCCTCCCCGAGGTCTTCCCTCCGTCATCCCGACCCTCGAGTTGCTGCTGCATCACCCCTTCGGGTCGTAGCGCCGCGGCACACGGTCCCCGCATGTAGACTTTCATGAGGCTCATGAAGTAATTGATACTTCAATAAATTTATATGTAGGAAACCTACCCAAAACATGATATCCAGAAGGTAGCTGACTGGTTTGGCATTTTACCTGGCATAAATACAAAGAAATATGAGGCGATATATATAATTGAAGGAACTACACTGAGGCCAACAATTCACCGACAAACTCGGTGACTCGGTGTACTTCATCATGGTCAGCAAGTTATCAGGAGGAAACTGAAAAAAAACATGCACACATGGTTCCCATTGAGGATGCCAGCCATGTACTGCTCCTCCTTGGACAACCTAGGCAGAACCTACAACGGCAAGACCATGTTCCCTTTTACCTTCACGGAAGAGCATCGCCGGGCAAAGCCTAGCCCACCAGTCCCTGCAGCTGGGGTGGGCGCGGTTTTGGCAGTGACCAGCGGTCATCAAGGAGATCCTCCTCCTTGGACAACCTAGGCAGAACCTACAACGGCAAGACCATGTTCCCTTTTACCTTCACGGAAGAGCATCGCCGGGCAAAGCCTAGCCCACCAGTCCCTGCAGCTGGGGTGGGCGCGGTTTTGGCAGTGACCAGCGGTCATCAAGGAGCATCAGTGCGCACCTCGAGGACATGGCCATGGTAGGTTCGGCGTCTAGCGGATTCGGCATGGCTGGCTCATCTCCATGTTACATGTTTCCTGTCGGTCCCTCCCTCTTTGATCTTCCCACCTTCAGAAGCACATACCTCTGCACGTATATACAACAAAAATATTTAGAAACAACAGACAAAGGCAGCTGAACCTCTCCAGAATAGTGGTAAAATAAAAAAAATCGCTTGCATGAGGATAGAATTGACTGATCGAACAGTAATTATTACGATAGATGAAATATTTTTTCCTTCTTATGCTCCAAGGCAAAAGAGCAAGCATCTGGTGGGCAGAGAAACTGCTACATCCAGATCGATATTTTCCTACATATCATCACGAATCATAGAACTAATAGAATGACTTAATAGGAGAATTCGAGACAAGGGGTTAGCACGTACAAAGTGGGCGGTCTCCTAGATGAGGCACATGTTGGAGAAAGAGGCCCCCAGCCGAGCATGGACTGCACGACGTAGTCCTCTGTGATTGTCTTCTGACGTGTAGTCGACGCTATGCCAGTTCCCTTCCCTGCCGCCGGCTCCTCCTCCATACGGCTCACCACTGGAAGCCTCGGGAATTGCGGGGAGCCCCGGATTTGGGCGCCCAGAGAAGCGGTGGTGCGCAGGATGGCATCGCTGGGGCGCATGGATAGGAGGCTGGGGGGAGGGCACGGCTGGTGAGGTGCCGGTGCGCATCGTGGTGTGGCGTTGTCGATGAGGAGCAGCATCAGGAGGCAGGAGGGCGCATCGGGCCATCGCGAGGAGCTTTGGGCTGTTTTTCTTTCGTGCTGTGTGAGGGACGTGGGATAGTCTTCCAGATCGGGGAAGGACGTGGGTGACGTGCGGTTTTTCTAATTCGCGAGTTGGGTGCGGGATCGATGTATGAGAGGAGGTTTACCTCTGGTTTTCGGGAGGACGTGGGTGGAAAAGCTAGCGAGGAGGGGGCATCGAAGGAGGTCGAACCATCACGATCGACGTTCGATTCTCCTTTAATAGTAGAGATTTTGATTGATGGAATTGGTTTAGAAACCATTAATCTGTTTACCATACTCTTGGCGACAAGCTAGTAATTTTGCATGTTCAATTTTCTGTATTAACATGTGTGGCATATGCATTGTGATAGCATTATGATTTTTTTCTAACTAGTTGTGCTTCCTTTGTTTATCATATATGCTTCTACTTTATATACGTTTTGTTTCACACAAATCATGCTTTGTTTGTCTGTTACTTATGCTTTTGCTGTACACAGTGACACGCGTGATTTCTTCGTTTATTTGGATTGCTTATGTACTTCCCACATATTACTTGCTCTAGGCCGTCGGCATATCTCCATATATGTCCATGAGGGCCGTCAGCATAAGATAGGCCATCAGGATTAGGGGTAATTCCGGTAGTGTGAAGCAGCCCCTATGACAGTGAACAAGGCAGCGGCCCCTAAGAAAGACGGTCTCTCCATCGATCCGCGTCTTCTACGGCCATCAAAATCTATGTGGGTCATCTGCCCTATGAAGCGGACGACTCTCGGCTAAAGCGGTTGTTCAGCAGGCACGGCGATGTGATGAATGCTGAAGTTATCTAACTGTGGAGGAGGGGGGTTGGCACTCGCGAGGGTTTGGTTTCGTCACAATGGCGAGACGGGATGACGCGGACGACGCGACTTGTACTTCGACAAACAGGTCAGTTTATGGCTAGACAGTGTAATGATGCTACACTTTTACCCTGGTCGAGCGTGTGATGAATTGATATAATTTTGTGTTTCCATTTTGAGTTGTGCAGGTGTGGAAGGAGCGTGAACTGCGTGTGGAAGTTGCCAGAGAGGAGAGGTGAGGAGTACTATGCCATTTGTTTTTTCCCATGAATCCATGATCCGGAAAAGGATGACCACCTAAAATAAAACCATTAAGTTTGTTATAGGAAAAACATTTCAGTCTTGTAGTAATTTCTATCGAATTGGGTATTTTGCTACCTATCCTTGTGTAACCAGAACCTGAACATATACATCTTACACTATATATATCAGTACCACACTAGGCGACAGGTTGCCCTGCCTGCGGCGGCGTGACAGCGGCGGTGATCACCAAATACAGATCACCATCGCGGTGCAGGAGAGCCCATATGTGCACCTCGTCCTTGAGTTTCAGGCCACTCATGCCCACGAACCTCTGGTAGTTCCTCCCGAATTTCAACACCGAGGTGTGGCTCGAGTCCCACGTGGTCAGCCCAGCGTCCATCTGATGACCGTCGCGGTTTACGACAACGTGCACGAGCAGCCCGCCGTGCTTCTTCCCCAGCACCCTCGGCTTCCTCCCGTCGCAACCGGACGGCTGCGGCGTCGGCTTCTTCTTCTTCCGCGCCGGCTCTTCTTCGACCATGTTGGCCTCAAGGCGCTGCTCGTCAGAGAAGAGCGGGCGGAGACGGCCGATGGCCCGCGGGATGAGGAAGCGGCTCTGCTGTGCGTTCATGTCCGAGTTTTCGACCGCCTTGGTGGCGACGAAGTAGAGTGGGTGGTTGACGGGGAGGCCCAGCGTCTCGCGTACCCAGGCCGGCTCGGGAGGCCCGAAGAAGTAGGCCGCGCGCAGAGGGACGGCGTCGATGGGCTCCACGACCATTGCTGCCGTGGAACGCGTCTCCACGTCGCCGCCCCTGTGTGTGCTCGAAGTCGAAGGTCCCGATGCATCGTCGCCGCCGAGTGTGCTCGAAGTCGAAGGTCCCGATGCATCATCCGAGGGCGCGAGCGAGAGCTTTAGGTAGTCAAGCAGCGCGTTTATGTGCGCCAGCGTCACCTCCCCCGGTTGTTTCTGCCCCGGCAGCGGGATCCCGACGGGCGTGAGCGACAGCGTCAGGTACTCAGGCCGTCAGGCGGCGCCGGGTCAGGCCCCACCAGCAGATGGGCCAGGGACACCGCAGGCGGACGGGGCTCGTCATCGCCGGCTGCCGTGCCCGATGCCGAGCAAGATCGAGCCATCGAAGTCGCCGGCGCAATCTGCAATGTCGAAGTTGCCGTCCGTACTTGATTTCTCCTGGTCCTGGCGTACGTATACGTGTGAATATATAGTAGTGGGACTGGGAGGGTTCCGACTGTGGAATGGATTTGTTGGATTCGCGTTTGAAGCTAGACTCGTCTCCGGCCGTCTCGGTGTTCTCGCGGCGAGCGGGCTAGATGAAGCCCAGCCCACCATCCGTCTAGAACAACTGCCTGCTAAGCCTCTTTGTATCCCCTCTTTGTATTCCTCTAACACATACTCCAAAAAAGTGCATTCTCTCAAAAAAAGTACATACATTACATTATCTAAAAAAAGTACGAAAACGTTAAAAATCTGGCGTCAGATTTATAGGCATGGTAAATATGACATTTTTCGTGGTATTTGATATTGACGCGATGATAACAAATTTAGTTTCCAAGTACGGGACTTCCTGACCAAAAAATAAACTGGGACGGATTTGCCATGCTCTCCAACTAAACTTGTTATTCTCAAATAACATAATTTGTCATGAAAAATATTTGATTTGACATGGTCAAAATTCTAACATAAGATTTGCAATGGAGTCCAAAAAGTATAGTTTTAAAAAAGTACAACTTTGCAAAAAGACTGCGACACTCAAACATATATTTTTTTAGAAAGGGAGGACTACCCCTAACCTCTGCATAAACTCAAACATACTTGAGCAATTTGTTTTGCTGTGTATGCAATAAATCATCATTAGTTGCAACATAATGTCGAGATGATTGATCATAGAAAACTCCAAGTTGACCTGCACTACAACAACATGGCTACAAGGTCGGGTTGTGGACATGATGTTGTCGCACTGGCAAGGAGGGAGGGGGGGGGGGGGATGCACCACAAGGCGTCACGTATATAGGGATTAGGCATGAGAAGAATGTTGCTGGGGAAGCGAGAAGGATGAGTGGAGTCAGCATGGAAGGAGATGATGGTCAGGTCTATCAGTTTGAGGGAGAAGGTGACATAATGTTTTTTAACACTAAAATGACGTAATAATGTTAATTGTTAAAGGCATAGAAAGGTGCACGAGAGATATGTAAGAGGAGGAAGTGCGGGAAGGAGACGAGCCGCCACTTGCATGTATGAAGACATGACCAAGGAGACTAGTTGATGTGTGTCGTGTTAGATAAGCCCCCTTCAATGTTGGGTGAAAGGGGACATCAATGTTATTGTGTGCGAGATCAAAGTGTGAGGAGCAGCGAGAGCAGTGCGATGACACATGAACAACAAATTCTTGGGAGCACCAGTTCTTATCTCGGATGGGATCATAGACTCGATTGTACGATAGACGATGGCTTGCTAGGTGGGTTTTGGTCTATACCAACAATATGCCCAAGCATTTTATAACTACCTCGGAGTTGTTTGTGGCTTTTAGAGTGGGAGTGCAAGCATCTATAAATCTATTTTACGCGAGGTTGCTCGGTGTCATTAGTAAGAACAAATCGTTGCACGTGGAAGCTCATAATGTTGCTACCCACTGTACCATTCCCTTAGATCCCACTTAATGGATCTGGGTTTATAAGCCCGGCTCCTACTTTGGGTTGAATTTTCACAATATATTTAACTAGAAAAATATAGCTTACATACCACAGACTTTATATCATTGGATTCGTACTCAAAAGAAGTTTCAGATGATATTATTCTTAATACATATAACCCAAGATGGCCTCGCGGATGTGAGGGCATCATCTTAGTAGTCTGTTCAAAATGTATGAGTGATAAAATCACGACTCGTTAGTCGTTGCTAGATATTAACCTATATATTATTAGAAACGGATGGGTGTGTGGCCTAGTGAGACTGTTTGTTCTGGCACCTGCATGTTTAGTCTGTAGGAGATGTTGTGTGTATTATTCCGTAGTAAGCACATGTAAGGTGAATCAAAATTCTCCTCAATGAAATATAGACCCAATAATCAGTTAGGATTTTTGTTTTACCATTTCCATATATTTATTCCTCAGCGTCATTTCCTCCACTTGTTTTGAAATGCATGTCCTTTATTTTGTAACACATGACATTTAAGACATAGGCATGATATCCAAGATGCAACTTTGAATATAACTTATAGGAACATTTTAAAAAGTTTGAAGTATTTCCCAATGGAATGGTATTGTTCTTTATAATTGCACATTATGTTTCTTTTCTATCTAATTTCATTCACTTTGTACTAGATATTTCCCACTCTTAAAATCCAAATCATCCTTCCTACACTCACGCTAATATGAACTATTTTCATGTAACATGGCTATAGTGGCTTGGGATGTTATAGTTCTCTCTTGTTGTAACCCATTACTGATTTTAATGTGTGTGATCATAATCTTTTCAAATCCAATGGCACAACCAATATATGCTCTCTAGTCGGTTGTAAACACTACCTATAGCTTCATCGTACGACATGTATACTCTAGAGCAATTACGAGGCTAACAAAAAGTACATAAAAATGAAAAGAAAATATGATTGCGAGATGTCTTGAAATCTTGCGCAATCTGAAACCATACACCTTGGCCAAGAAAATATGTTGTCTATTATATTCTAGAAGAGGCATTGCAACTCATCAGCCATAGGCATATTCCAAAAATGTTGACAAAAGATTTTAATCCAAGAAAGATTTCATTTGAAACTTACCATGATCTATAGAAAAAGTTACTATGATTTCTAAACCTACAAACAAAACAACATCTATAGGACTAATTGAGATATAGAATACTCAAATATTTGTTTAGAATCCTAAGAATAAAAATAGTGCACCAAATTTCCTAAGATGAGACCATGTGAGTGACCTCCCTCGGAAACAACCTTGTAGGGCATGTGTATTAGCCCTCACCTCCATGCACTCTCTCTCTCTCTCTCTCTCTGTGTGTGTGTGTGTGTGTGTGTGTGTTACTCTCTCTCCCCCTAGCATAGATCTGATTCCAAATATTTATGATGCTGTCTTGAATTTGAATTTTGAAGCAAATTTTTGAAGTTTAACAAGTTTTGCTATACTAAAAAGTAGGCCTACCAAATTAACGATCACAATTATTGTTTTTAATTGAATTTCCTAGCACATGTCTATTTTTTTATTGTGTTCGTCTTGGACATTCATTTCTAACATGTCTAGTTGCATCATGATGATCTATTAGTTGTGGTCTTTGTAATTACACCCATGGAGATATCTCGATTAAAAAGAACGACCACCAAATGGATATCATGGTTCTCATATTTTTACGAGATGTTTAGTTATATCTGGGTTTTTTTGTATTATTCTTCAATAAATTGTGATAGTTTCAAACAAACGCATACTCTGTAACAACATACACACCTTTGTGCACATTGCCTGGAATTTCTTTCCTTTATTTCGTGGATTTTTTTTATTTCACCGGTTATTCCATATGATATGGTAAATAAAATTATGCACATAAATCCTTTATTACTTTTTTTGAGTTGTTGCAACTACTTATTTAACGGGAACATTTAGTAAATAATTTTCTTCGCATCCATTTACGTGTGTATTTCTGAGTGTGGTTGTCATTTTATTATTGGTCTATACCCATGCATGTATACATATATATTAGTTCCACAAATGACTTCTTAATTTATAGCCCACCATTTCCTTTTCCCGATAATGTCTATGTAATTAGTCTAAAGAAGATTATCTCGATTAAAAAGCACAACCATCAAATGGATGTCCTAGTTTTTAAAAAAGTTCTAGGATGTTCACTTATATCTGATTTCTTTCTCGTCATTTCCTTTAAAACATTACGATAGTTTCAAAATTTTATATTTTACCTTCGATCTACATAATAACGTTTATTTGTTTCCTCTAAGAATATGATTATGACTTCCCCACATGGTTTGTAACAATATAGGCAACTTCATGTGCCTTGTGCACCTTATTCCTTTATTTCAATGCTTTTTCATATGATATGGTAAAAAATTAAGCACACCAAATTATGTAATTACTTATTTAGTGGGAGAATTTTGGTAAACAATTTAAATTTAATATATTTTTATTCGTTTATATTTTGCATGTATTTTATGAGTGTGGTTGTCATTTTATCATATGTGTATACTCATCCATGTATACACACATCAATTCATAATTTATAGCCCACATTTACCTTCCCTGAGCAACATCCTGGTTATGTACCTCCTCACATTCACATCCAAACCCAAATTGCAAGCTATAGTGATGGCCTACTGCCTCCCGCTAGTGCGCCGGTCGAATAAGGCACAAAGTTTGTGTAACGCCCCGGATATAACTTTCCCAATTTGTACTCCAACTCTTGCCGTTTCCGGCGTTAAGTTATATTTATTTTCTCGGGTTCGGGTCTTTGTCTCCGTGTGTTGTTTTCGTTGTCATGCATCTCATATCATGTCATCATGTGCATTGCATTTGCATACGTGTTCATCTTATGCATTCGAGCTTTTTCCCCGTTGTCCGTTTTGCATTCCGGCGCTTCGTTCTCCTCCGGTGGTCATTTCTACCTTTCTTTCGTGTGTGGGGATTAAACATTTTCGGATTGGACCGAGACTTGCCAAGCGGCCTTGGTTTACTACCGGTAGACCGCCTGTCAAGTTTCGTATCTTTTGGACTTCGTTTGATACTCCAACGGTTAACCGAGGGACCGAAAAGGCCTCGTGTGTGTTGCAGCCCAACACCCCTCCAATTTGGCCCAAAACCCACCTAACCTTGCTCCATCACCTAGAGCATTCGATCATGATCGCGTGGCCGAAAACCGCACCTCATTTGGACTCTCCTAGCTCCATCTATGCCTATATATAGACCCCTTCCCCGAAATCCAGATCTCTTCCCCGTCCAAACCCTAAAAATCCGCTCCGCCATCAGCTGGACACGTCCGTCGCAGCCGGACAAAGCCGCCGCCGCCCCCGCGCCCAATCAGATCGCGCCAAGTGGCACCGCCCGGCCTCCTCCGCCGCCAGCCCGCGAGGCCCGGGGCGGGCCCTCCCCGGCCCGCATCGGCCGCCGCCCGCGTCCGCGCGTGGGAGCTGCGCCCGCGCCGGCCTATCTCGTCGCCGTTCCGCTGCCTGCCGGCACCGGCCTCCTCGCCGCTTCGCTCCGCCGCCTCGTCGCCGGCGAGCTCGCCCGCGCCCGCGCCCTCGACTCCGGCGGCCGTCGACTCCGCTTCCCCACCGACGCCGGCCACCACCGCGGCGCCCCTCGCCGGCCTCCGCCCCTTCTCCATTTCCGGCGAGCACTCCGGCCGGTCATCCTCGAAAATCGCGCTCCGGTGAACAGTAACTGCTACAGTGCCGCCGGATCTCAGATCTAGGTTCAAATCGGGTTGACTTTTTCCCTCCGAACCCTAATTATTTTGCTATCTTTGACCTGCTATATCTCCGCATCCGTAGCTCCGATTTGGACATATAGCATATCAAAATGTTCGTCTCAGAGAGTAAATCATTTCATTCCATTGCATCTTTTTCATTAGAGTTCATCTTGATGCCCGAAATGCTGTTAGAAGAGGGCTTCGTGAGTTAATTGTCAGATCTGCTACTTCATCTTAGACATTTGTCATTTTTGCCATGATTAATGTGTGCATGATATTCCCATGAGTTCTACATATGTTTTGTTAAGGGTTTTGTCATATTTCCAGAGGTGCAACCCATGTATTTTTGTGATGTGTGTGGTGCCTAGTGCAAGCTTGCAAAGTGAGGCACCCGGTAACTCTGTTTTCAGGGACTTAGCGTTTTCACTAAGTCCTGGGATTGTTTAGTTCATGATGCCATATGTTCATGTTGTTTCCTAGTGATCCGTGCCTCTTTTGAGGATGATCAGTAAAGGAGTTTTGTTAATATTGTGATGCTCTATCCATCCATGTCTTTGTTTGCAATTTTGGAGCACCCTAGATTGAGTCAATCGAGTTCTACTTTTGCTTCGTTGTGAATCTGGGCAAATCGTCAACATGTTTGCGATTTTGCCGATGTTGTTGTAGTTGATCCGTGCATGCTATGTCATTGTTCTTGCCATATCTAGCTTACATTTTGTGCCTTCTTAATGGATGTATGCTTGTCTCGCCATGACTTGCACCGTAGTGAGTGCATCGAGCTCGTAAACGTGCCTTCGTGAGTTATGTTTCAGCATGTGCCAGTTTTCACTAAGTCTGAAAACTGATTATGTTTTTGCTATGTTCGTGGGCTTGTTAGTATATTTTGTGATCCCTTTTGGCTCAAGGTCACTAAGGGACTTTTGTTAAGATTGTTGAGTAGCTCCATGCCATGTTCTTCTTTGTCATAATCAGGTCCCGTAGCATGTTGTTTTGTTGCTCCGAAGAGGGCTATATAATCTGAAATTTCAGACAAGTGTTAATTTCACTAAGTCTGAGATTTGTTTACCATTTGCGTTTTTGCCATGCTTGCTTGAACCTGTTAATGGATGAATTGGCCGTAGCTCAGTGCTAGACTTTTGTTAAGCATATTGAATGCTTCCCTTCCATGTATTTTGTTGCCATGTTTGAGTCCTGTAGCATGTTCATTTCGTTGCATTTAGAGGCCTACTTGCTGTAAATTGCAGACCGATGCCAATTTTGAATCGCTTGCCATTTCCAAACCGTAACTCCGATTCCGACGATCTTTATATCGTTTTCAAGCGATTTCATCTCATCTTTCCAGTGGCACACTTGGTTTTCCAAGTTGAGGCCAGGTTCATGTTGGGGAACGCAGTAATTTCAAAAAATTTCCTACGCACACGCAAGATCATGGTGATGCATAGCAACGAGATGGGAGAGTGTGATCTACGTACCCTTGTAGATCAACAGCGGAAGCGTTGACGCAACGTAGAGGAAGTAGTCGTACGTCTTCCCGATCCGACCAATCCAAGCACCGTTACTCCGGCACCTCCGAGTTCTTAGCACACGTACAGCTCGATGACGCTCCCCGGGCTCCGATCCAGCAAAGCTTCGGGGATGAGTTCCGTCAGCACAACGGCGTGGTGACGATGATGATGTTCTACCGATGCAGGGCTTCGCCTAAGCACTACAACGATATGATCGAGGTGGAATATGGTGGCAGGGGGCACCGCACACGGCTAAGGAACGATCACGTGGATCAACATGTGTTTCTAGAGGTGCCCCCTGCCCCCGTATATAAAGGAGCAAGGGGAGGAGGCCTGCCGGCCAGGTGTGGCGCGCCAAGGAGGAGTCCTCCTCCTACTAGGAGTAGGACTCCTACTAGGAGGGGGAAAGAGGTGGAGTGGGAGAAGGAAAGGGGGGGCGCCGCCCCCCTCTCCTAGTCCAATTCGGACCAGGGAGGAGGTGGCGCGCGGCCCACCTCTTGCAGCCCCTCTCTCTCTCCACTAAGGCCCATATGGCCCAAAACTTCTCCCGGTAGGGTTCCGGTAACCCTTCGGCTCTCCGGTTTTTCTCCGAAATCACCCGGAACACTTCCGGTGTCCGAATATAGCCGTCCAATATATCAATCTTTATGTCTCGACCATTTCGAGGCTCCTCGTCATGTCCGTGATCACATCCGGGACTCCGAACTAACTTCGGTACATCAAAATGCATAAACTCATAATAACTGTCATCGTAACGTTAAGCGTGCGGACCCTACGGTTCGAGAACAATGTAGACATGACTGAGACACATCTCCGGTCAATAACCAATAGCGGGACCTGGATGCCCATATTGGCTCCTACATATTCTACGAAGATCTTTATCGGTCAGACCGCATAACAATATACGTTGTTCCCTTTGTCATCGGTATGTTACTTGCCCGAGATTCGATCGTCGGTATCCAATACCTAGTTCAATCTCGTTATCGGCAAGTCTCTTTACTCGTTTCGTAATACATCATCTCGCAACTGACTCATTAGTCAATGCTTGCAAGGCTTATGTGATGTGCATTACCGAGAGGGCCCAGAGATACCTCTCCGACAATCGGAGTGACAAATCCTAATCTCGAAAATACGCCAACCCAACAATTACCTTTGGAGACACCTGTAGAGCTCTTTATATCACCCCAGTTACGTTGTGACGTTTGGTAGTACACAAAGTGTTCTCCGGTATAAACGGAGTTTTGCATAATCCTCATAGTCATAGGACATGTATAAGTCATGAGAAGCAATAGCAACATACTAAACGATCGGGTGCTAAGCTAATGGAATGGGTCATGTCAATCAGATCATTCAACTAATGATGTGACCTTGTTAATCAAATAACAACACTTTGTTCATGGTTAGGAAACATAACCATCTTTGATTAATGAGCTAGTCAAGTAGAGGCATACTAGTGACACTAAGTTTGTCTATGTATTCACACATGTATTATGTTTCCAGTTAATACAATTCTAGCATGAATAATAAACATTTATCATGATATGAGGAAATAAATAATAACTTTATTATTGCCTCTAGGGCATATTTCCTTCAGTCTCCCACTTGCACTAGAGTCAATAATCTAGATTACACAATAATGATTCTAACACCCATGGAGCCTTGGTGTTGATCATGTTTTGCTCGTGGAAGAGGCTTAGTCAACGGGTCTGCAACATTCAGATCCCTATGTATCTTGCAAATCTCTATGTCTCCCACCTGGACTAGATCCCGGATGGAATTGAAGCGTCTCTTGATGTGCTTGGTTCTTTTGTGAAATCTGGATTCCTTTGCCAAGGCAATTGCACCAGTATTGTCACAAAAGATTTTCATTGGACCCGATGCACTAGGTATAACACCTAGATCGGATATGAACTGCTTCATCCAGACTCCTTCGTTCGCTGCTTCCGAAGCAGCTATGTACTCCGCTTCACATGTAGATCCTGCTACGACGCTTTGTTTAGAACTGCACCAACTGACAGCTCCACCGTTTAATGTAAACACGTATCCAGTTTGTGATTTAGAATCGTCCAGATCAGTGTCAAAGCTTGCATCAACGTAACCTTTTACGGTGAGCTCTTTGTCACCTCCATATACGAGAAACATATCCTTAGTCCTTTTCAGGTATTTCAGGATGTTCTTGACCGCTGTCCAGTGATCCACTCCTGGATTACTTTGGTACCTCCCTGCTAAGCTTATAGCAAGGCACACATCAGGTCTGGTACACAGCATTGCATACATGATAGAGCCTATGGCTGAAGCATAGGGAACATCTTTCATTTTCTCTCTATCTTCTGTAGTGGTCGGGCATTGAGTCTGACTCAACTTCACACCTTGTAACACAGGCAAGAACCCTTTCTTTGCTTGATCCATTTTGAACTTTTTCAAAATCTTGTCAAGGTATGTGCTTTGTGAAAGTCCAATTAGGCGTCTTGATCTATCTCTATAGATCTTTATGCCTAATATGTAAGCAGCTTCACCGAGGTCTTTCATTGAAAAACTCTTATTCAAGTATCCCTTTATGCTATCCAGAAATTCTATATCATTTCCAATAAGTAATATGTCATCCACATATAATATCAGAAATGCTACAGAGCTCCCACTCACTTTCTTGTAAATACAGGCTTCTCCGAAAGTCTGTATAAAACCAAATGCTTTGATCACACTATCAAAACGTTTGTTCCAACTCCGAGAGGCTTGCACCAGTCCATAAATGGATCGCTGGAGCTTGCACACTTTGTTAGCTCCCTTTGGATCAACAAAACCTTCCGGTTGCATCATATACAACTCTTCTTCCAGAAATCCATTCAGGAATGCAGTTTTGACATCCATCTGCCAAATTTCATAATCATAAAACGCGGCAATTGCTAACATGATTCGGACAGACTTAAGCATCGCTACGGGTGAGAAGGTCTCATCGTAGTCAACCCCTTGAACTTGTCGAAAACGTTTTGCGACAAGTCGAGCTTTATAGACAGTGACATTACCGTCAACGTCAGTCTTCTTCTTGAAGATCCATTTATTCTCAATTGCTTGCCGATCAACGGGCAAGTCAACCAAAGTCCATACTTTGTTCTCATACATGGATCCCATCTCAGATTTCATGGCTTCAAGCCACTTTGCGGAATCTGGGCTCACCATCGCTTCTTCATAGTTCGTAGGTTCATCATGATCTAGTAGCATGACTTCCAGAACTGGATTACCGTACCACTCTGGCGCGGTTCTCACTCTGGTTGATCTATGAGGTTCAGTAGTATCTTGTTCTGAAGTTTCATGATCATTATCATTAACTTCCTCATTTATTGGTGTAGGTGTCGCAGAAACAGTTTTCTAAGATGTACTATTTTCCAATAAGGGAGCAGGTACAGTTACCTCGTCAATTTTTACTTTCCTCCCACTCACTTCCTTCGAGAGAAACTCCTTCTCTAGAAAGTTTCCGAATTTAGCAACAAAAGTCTTGCCTTCGGATCTGTGATAGAAGGTGTATCCAATAGTTTCCTTTGGATATCCTATGAAGACACATTTCTCCGATTTGGGTTCGAGCTTATCAGGTTGAAGCTTTTTCACATAAGTATCGCAGCCCCAAACTTTCAGAAACGACAACTTTGGTTTCTTGCCAAACCACAGTTCATAAGGCGTCGTCTCAACGGATTTTGATGGTGCCCTATTTAACGTGAATGCGGCCGTCTCTAGAGCGTATCCCCAAAACGATAGCGGTAAATCAGTAAGAGACATCATAGATCGCACCATATCTAGTAAAGTACGATTACGACGTTCGGACACACCATTACGCTGTGGTGTTCCGGGTGGCGTGAGTTGCGAAACTATTCCACAATTTTTCAAATGTACACCAAACTCGTAACTCAAATATTCTCCTCCACGATCAGATCGTAGAAACTTTATTTTCTTGTTACGATGATTTTCAACTTCACTCTGAAATTCTTTGAACTTTTCAAACGTTTCAGACTTATGTTCCATTAAGTAGATATACCCATATCTGCTTAAGTCATCTGTGAAGGTGAGAAAATAACGATATCCGCCACGAGCCTCAACATTCATCGGACCACATACATCTGTATGTATGATTTCCAACAAATCTGTTGCTCTCTCCATAGTACCAGAGAACGATGTTTTAGTCATCTTGCCCATGAGGCACGGTTCGCAAGTACCAAGTGATTCATAATCAAGTGGTTCCAAAAGTCCATCAGTATGGAGTTTCTTCATGCGCTTTACACCGATATGACCTAAATGGCAGTGCCACAAATAAGTTGCATTATCATTATCAACTCTGCATCCTTTGGCTTCTACATTATGAATATGTGTATGACTACTATCGAGATTCAACAAGAATAGACCACTCTTCAAGGGTGCATGACCATAAAAGATATTACTCATATAAATAGAACAACCATTATTCTCTGATTTAAATGAATAACCGTTTCGCATTAAACAAGATCCAGATATAATGTTCATGCTCAACGCTGGCACCAAATAACAATTATTTAGGTCTAATACTAATCCCGAAGGTAGATGTAGAGGTAGCGTGCCGACTGCGATCACATCGACTTTGGAACCGTTTCCCACGCGCATCGTCACCTCGTCCTTAGCCAATCTTCGCTTAATCCGTAGTCCCTGTTTCGAGTTGCAAATATTAGCAACAGTACCAGTATCAAATACCCAGGTGCTACTGCGAGCATTAGTAAGGTACACATCAATAACATGTATATCGCATATACCTTTGTTCACCTTGCCATCCTTCTTATCCGCCAAATACTTGGGGCAATTCCGCTTCCAGTGACCAGTCTACTTGCAGTAGAAGCACTCAGTTTCAAGCTTAGGTCCAGACTTGGGTTTCTTCTCTTGAGCAGCAACTTGCTTGCCGTTCTTCTTGAAGTTCCCCTTCTTATTCCCTTTGCCCTTTTTCTTGAAACTAGTGGTCTTGTTGACCATCAACACTTGATGCTCCTTCTTGATTTCTACCTCCGCAGCTTTCAGCATTGCGAAGAGCTCGGGAATTGTCTTATTCATCCCTTGCATATTATAGTTCATCACGAAGCTCTTGTAGCTTGGTGGCAGTGATTGGAGAATTCTGTCAATGACGCAATCATCTGGAAGATTAACTCCCAATTGAATCAAGTGATTATTATACCCAGACATTTTGAGTATATGCTCACTGACAGAACTGTTCTCCTCCATATTGCAGCTATAGAACTTATTGGAGACTTCATATCTCTCAATCCGGGCATTTGCTTGAAATATTAACTTCAACTCCTGGAACATCTCATATGCTCCATGACGTTCGAAACGTCGTTGAAGTCCCGACTCTAAGCCGTAAAGCATGGCACACTGAACTATCGAGTAGTCATCAGTTTTGCTCTGCCAGACGTTCATAACATCTGGTGTTGCTCCAGCAGCAGGCCTGGCACCCAGCGGTGCTTCCAGGACGTAATTCTTCTATGCGGCAATGAGGATAATCCACAAGTTACGGACCCAGTCCGTGTAATTGCTACCATCATCTTTCAACTTTGCTTTCTCAAGGAACGCACTAAAATTCAACGGAACAACAGCACGAGCCATCTATCTACAATCAAACATAAACAAGCAAGATACTATCAGGTACTAAGTTCATGATAAGTTTAAGGGGCGTGCTACGCATCCGCCGGCTGATCTTTTAAAAAGATCAGCTGGGTTGCGAGCCGTCCGTTTTGCCACATCAAGCGAGCCCAGCGCGTCTTCACCATTGCAACACATGCCTTGTTGCAGAATTATTTCTGAAACATAGGTCTTGTTGCAGAAATTTTTTGCAACAGATATTTTGTTGTAATTTTTTTTTGCAACTAAGGTTTTGTTGCAAAAAAAATTTACACTGAGGTCTGGTTGCAGAAAATTTTCATGACTACAATTTTATTGCAAAACGTAGATCCGTCGTAAACCACTGCAATACCATGTATGTTTCAGAAACATAGTCTCTGTTGCAAAAACGGGCTCGATGAAGGACGTTACGCGAGCCCTCACTGTACGCATGTCATGCATAGGAGGTGGCAGACGCCGCCGCTGTAATCCGTCGGCTGATGATAAGCTTTTCCCTAAGTTTAAGTTCAATTAATCAAATTACTTAAGAACTCCCACTTAGATAGACATCCCTCTAATCCTCTAAGTGATCACGCGATCCAAATCAACTAAACCATGTCCGATCATCACGTGAGATGGAGTAGTTTCATTGGTGAACATCACTATGTTGATCATATCTACTATATGATTCACGCTTGACCTTTAGGTCTCCGTGTTCCGAGGCCATATCTGTATATGCTTGGCTCGTCAAGTATAACCTGAGTATTCCGCGTGTGCAACTGTTTTGCACCCGTTGTATTTGAACGTAGAGCCTATCACACCCGATCATCACGTGGTGTCTCAGCACGAAGAACTTTCGCAACGGTGCATACCCAGGGAGAACACTTCTTGATAATTTAGTGAGAGATCATCTTATAATGCTACCGTCAATCAAAGCAAGATAAGATGCATAAAAGATAAACATCACATGCAATCAATATAAGTGATATGATATGGCCATCATCATCTTGTGCCTATGATCTCCATCTCCGAAGCACCGTCATGATCACCATCGTCACCGGCGCGACACCTTGATCTCCATCATAGCATCGTTGTCGTCTCGCCAATCTTATGCTTCCACGACTATCGCTACCGCTTAGTGATAAAGTAAAGCATTACATCGCGATTGCATTGCATACAATAAAGCGACAACCATATGGCTCCTGCCAGTTGCCGATAACTCGGTTACAAAACATGATCATCTCATACAATAAAATTTAGCATCATGTCTTGACCATATCACATCACAACATGCCCTGCAAAAACAAGTTAGACGTCCTCTACTTTGTTGTTGCAAGTTTTATGTGGCTGCTACGGGCTTAAGTAAGAACCAATCTCACCTACGTATCAAAACCACAACGATAGTTTGTCAATTTGACTCCGTTTTACCCTTCGCAAGGACCGGGCGTAGTCACACTCGGTTCAACTAAAGTTGGAGAAACAGTCACCCGCAAGCCACCTATGTGCAAAGCACGTCGGGAGAACCGGTCTCGCGTAAGCGTACGCGTATGTTGGTCCGGGCCGCTTCATCCAACAATACCGCCGAACCAAAGTATGACATGCTGGTAGGCAGTATGACTTATATCGCCCACAACTCACTTGTGTTCTACTCGTGCATATAACATCAAACCATAAAACTGTTGGGGAACGTAGTAATTTCAAAAAAATTCCTACGCACACGCAAGATCATGGTGATGCATAGAAACGAGAGGGGAGAGTGTGATCTACGTACCCTTGTAGACCGACAGCGGAAACGTTAGCACAACGCGGTTGATGTAGTCGTACGTCTTCACGATCCGACCGATCCAAGCACCGAAACTACGGCACGTTCTAGCACACGTTCAGCTCGATGACGATCTCCGGACTCCGATCCAGCAAAGTGTCGGGGAAGAGTTCCATCATCATGACGGCGTGGTGACGATCTTGATGTTCTATCGTCACAGGGCTTCGCCTAAGCACCGCTACAATATTATCGAGGATTATGGTGGCAGGGGGCGCTGCACATGGCTAAGAGAACGATCATGAAGATCAACTTGTGTGTTTAGGGTGCCCCTTGCCTCAGTATATAAAGGATGGAGGAGGAGGAGGCCGGCCCAGGCAATTGGTGCGGCCAGGATGTGGAGTCCTACTAGGACTCCAAGTCCTAGTAGGAGTCCACCAAGAGGGGAGGAAGGGAGAAGGAAGTAGAGGAGAAGGAAAGGTGGCCGGCCCCCTTTTCCCTAGTCCAATTCGGACCAGAGGGGAGGGGGGCGCAGCAGCCCCTTGGCCCTTTCTCCTCTTCCCACTAAAGCCCATCAAGGCCCATTGCTTCTCCCGTAACTACCCGGTACTCCGAAAAATACCCGAATCACTCGGAACCTTTCCGATGTCCGAATATAGTCGTCCAATATATCGATCTTTATGTCTCGACCATTTCGAGACTCCCCGTCATGTCCCCGATCTCATCCGGGACTCCGAACTCCTTCGGTACATCAAAACTCATAAACTCATAATATAACTGTCATCGAAACCTTAAGCATGCGGACCCTACGGGTTCGAGAACAATGTAGACATGACCGAGACACGTCTCTGGTCAATAACCAATAGCGGGACCTGGATGCCCATATTGGCTCCTACATATTCTACGAAGATCTTTATCGGTCAGACCGCATAACAACATACGTCGTTCCATTTGTCATCGGTATGTTACTTGCCCGAGATTCGATCGTCGGTATCTCAATACCTAGTTCAATCTCGTTACCGGCAAGTCTCTTTTCTCGTTCCGTAATACATCATCTCACAACTAACTCATTAGTTGCAATGCTTGCAAGGCTTATGTGATGTGCATTACCGAGAGAGCCCAGAGATACCTCTCCGATAATCGGAGTGACAAATCATATTCTCGAAATACGCCAACCCAACATCTACCATTGGAGACACCTGTAGAGCTCCTTTATAACCACCCAGTTACGTTGTGACGTTTGGTAGCACACAAAGTGTTCCTCCGGCAAACGGGAGTTGCATAATCTCATAGTCATAGGAACATGTATAAGTCATGAAGAAAGCAATAGCAACATACTGAACGATCGGGTGCTAAGCTAATGGAATGGGTCATGTCAATCAGATCATTCAACTAATGATGTGACCTCGTTAATCAAATAACAACCCTTTGTTCATGGTTAGGAAACATAACCATCTTTGATTAACGAGCTAGTCAAGTAGAGGCATACTAGTGACACTAAGTTTGTCTATGTATTCACACATGTATTATGTTTCCGGTTAATACAATTCTAGCATGAATAATAAACATTTATCATGAAATAAGGAAATAAATAATAACTTTATTATTGCCTCTAGGGCATATTTCCTTCAGTCTCCCACTTGCACTAGAGTCAATAATCTAGTTCACATCGTTATGTGATTAACACCAATAGTTCACATCTTTATGTGATTGGTTCACATCTCCATGTGACTAACACCCAAAGGGTTTACTAGATTCAATAATCTAGTTCACATCGCTATGTGATTAACACCCAAAGACTGATCATGTTTTGCTTGTGACAGAAATTTAGTCAACGGGCCTGCCAAATTCAGATCCGTATGTATTTTGCAAAATTCTATGTCTACAATGCTCTGCACGGAGCTACTCTAGCTAATTGCTCCCACTTTTAATATGTATCCAGATTGAGACTTAGAATCATCTGGATCAGTGTCAAAAAACTTGCATCGACGTAACCCTTTACGACGAACCTTTTTGTTACGTCCATAATTGAGAAACATATCCTTTATTTCACTAAGGATAATTCTGACCGATGTCCAGTGATCTACTCCTAGATCACTATTGTACTCCCTTGCCAAATCAGTGCAGGGTATACAATAGATCTGGTACACAGCATGACATACTTTATAGAACCTATGGCCAAGGCATAGGGAATGACTTTCATTCTCTTTCTATCTTCTGCCGTGGTCGGGCTTTGAGTCTTACTCAACTTCACACCTTGTAATACAGGCAAGAACTCTTTCTTTGACTGCTCCATTTTGAACTACTTCAAAATCTTGTCAAGGTGTGTACTCATTGAAAAAACTTATCAAGCGTCTTGATCTATCTCTATAGATCTTGAAGCTCAATATGTAAGCAGCTTCACCGAAGTCTTTCTTTGAAAAACTCCTTTCAAAACCTCCTTTATGCTTTATAGAATAATTCTACATTATTTACGATCAACAATATGTCATTCACATATACTTATCAGAAATGCTGTAGTGCTCCCACTCACTTTCTTGTAAATACAGACTTCACTGCAAGTCTGTATAAAACTATATGCTTTGATCAACTCATCAAAGCGTATATTCCAACTCCGAGATGCTTGCACCAGTCCACAGATGAATTGCTGGAGCTTGCATATTTTGTTAGCACCTTTAGGATTGACAAAACCTTCTGGTTGCATCGTATACAACTCTTCTTTAATAAATCCATTAAGGAATGCAGTTTTGTTTATCCATTTGCCGGATTTCATAAAATGCGGCAATTGCTAACATGATTCGGACAGACTCAAGCATAGATACGAGTGAGAAACTCTCATCGTAGTCAACACTTTGAACTTTGTCAAAAACCTTTTTCGACAAGTCTAGCTTTGTGGATAGTAACACTACTATCAACGTCCGTCTTCCTCTTGAAGATCCATTTACTTGCCGATCATCGGGCAAGTTAATCAAAGTCCATACTTTGTTCTCATACATGGATCTCATCTCAGATTTTATGGCCTCAAGCCATTTCGCGGAATCTGGGTTCATCATCGCTTCCTCATAGTTCGCAAGTTCGTCATGGTCTAGTAACATGACTTCCAGAACAGGATTACCGTACCACTCTGGTGCGGATCTCACTCTGGTTTACCTACGAGATTCGGTAGTAACTTGATCTGAAGTTACATGATCATCATCATTAGCTTCTTCACTAATTGGTGTAGTAGTCACAAGAACAGATTTCTGTGATGAACTACTTTCCAATAAGGGAGAAGGTACAATTACCTTATCAAGTTTTCTACTTTCCTCCCACTCACTTCTTTCGAGAGAAACTCCTTCTGTAGAAAGGATCCATTCCCAGCAACGAATAGCTTGCCTTCGGATCTATGATAGAAGGTGTACCCAACATTTTTTTTGGGTATCCTATGAAGACGCACTTCTCTGATTTGGGTTTGAGCTTATCAAGTTGAAACTTTTTCATATAAGCATTGCAACCCAAACTTTAAGAAACAACAACTTTGGTTTCTTGCCAAACCACAGTTCAGATTATGTCGTCTCAACGGACTTAGATGGTGCCCTTTTTTAACGTGAATGCAGCTATCTTTAATGCATAACCCCAAAAACGATAGTGGTAGATCGGTAAGAGACATCATAGATTGTAATATATCCAATAAAGTACGGTTATGACGTTCGGACGCACCATTATGCTGTGGTGTTCCAGGTGGCGTGAATAGTGAAACTATTTCACATTGTTTTTAACTGAAGGCCAAACTCGTAACTCAAATACTCTTCTCTACGATCAGATCGTAGAAACTTTTATTTTCTTGTTACGATGATTTTTCACTTCACTCTGAAATTCTTTGAACTTTTCAAATGTTTCAGACTTATGTTTCATCAAGTAGATATACTTATATCTGCTCAAATCATCTGTGAAGATCAGAAAATAATGATACCTGTCGCGAGCCTCAATATTCATCGGACCACATACATCAGTATGTATGATTTCTAACAAATCTGTTGCTCGCTCCATTGTTCCGAAGAACAGAGTCTTAGTCAGCTTGCCCATGAGGCACGGTTCGCAAGCATCAACTGATTCATAATCAAGTGATTCCAAAAGCCCATCAGCATGGAGTTTCTTCATGCGCTTTACACCAATATGACCTAAACGGCAGTGCCACAAATAAGTTGCACTATCATTATTAACTTTGCATCTTTTGGTTTCAATATTATGATTATGTGTATCACTATGATCGAGATCCAACGAACTATTTTCATTGGGTGTGTAACCATATAAGGTTTTATTCATGTAAACAGAACAACAATTTATTCTCTTACTTAAATGAATAACCGTATTACAATAAACATGATCAAATCATATTCATGCTCAACGCAAACACCAAATAACACTTATTTAGGTTCAACACTAATCCCGAAATTATAGGGAGTGTGCGATGATGATCATATCAATCTTGGAACCACTTCCAACACACATCGTCACTTCACCCTTAACTAGTCTCTATTTATTCTGCAACTCCCGTTTCGAGTTACTAATCTTAGCAACTGAACTAGCATCAAATACTGAGGGGTTGCTATAAACACTAGTAAAGTACACATCAATAACATGTATATCAAATATACTTATGTTCACTTTGCCATCCTTCTTATCCGCCAATCACTTGGGGTAGTTCCGCTTCCAGTGACCAGTCCCTTTGCAGTAGAAGCACTTAGTCTCAGGCTTAGGACCAAACTTGGGCTTCTTCACATGAGAAACAACTTGCTTGCTGTTTTTCTTGAAGTTCCCTTTTTTTTCTTTTGCCCTTTTCTTGAAACTAGTGATCTTGTCAACCATCAACACTTGATGTTTTTCTTGATTTCTACCTTCGTTGATTTCAGCATCACGAAGAGCTTGGGAGTTGTTTCCGTTATCCCTTGCATATCATAGTTCATCACGAAGTTCTACTAACTTGGTAATGGTGACTAGAGAATTCTGTCAATCACTATCTTATCTGGAAGATTAACTCCCACTTGATTCAAGCGATTGTAATACCCAGACAATCTGAGCACATGCTCACTAGTTGAGCGATTCTCCTCCATCTTTTAGCTATAGAACTTGTTGGAGACTTCATATCTCTCAACTCGGGTATTTGCTTGAAATATTAACTTCAACTCCTGGAACATCTCATATGGTCCATGACGTTCAAAACGTCTTTGAAGTCCCGATTCTAATCCATTAAGCATGGTGCACTTAAACTATCAAGTAGTCATCATATTGAGCTAGCCAAACGTTCATAATGTCTGCATCTGCTCCTGCAATAGGTCTGTCACCTAGCGGTGCATCAAGGACATAATTCTTCTGTGCAGCAATGAGGATAAACCTCAGATCACGGATCCAATCCGCATCATTGCTACTAACATCTTTCAACACAATTTTCTCTAGGAACATATCAAAATAAACACAGGGAAGCAACAACGCGAGCTATTGATCTACAACATAATTTGCAAAATACTACCAGGACTAAGTTCATGATAAATTTAAGTTCAATTTAATCATATTACTTAAGAACTCCCACTTAGATAGACATCCCTCTAATCCTCTAAGTGATCACGTGATCCAAATCAACTAAACCATGTCCGATCATCACATGAGATGGAGTAGTTTCATTGGTGAACATCGTTTATGTTGATCATATCTACTATATGATTCACGCTCGACCTTTCGGTCTCCGTGTTCCGAGGCCATATCTGCATATGCTAGGCTCGTCAAGTTTAACCTGAGTATTCTGTGTGTGCAAAAACTGGCTTGCACCCGTTGTAGATGGACGTAGAGCTTATCACACCCGACCATCACGTGGTGTCTGGGCACGACGAACTTTGGCAACGGTGCATACTCAGGGAGAACACTTCTTGATAATTTAGTGAGAGATCATCTTATAATGCTACCGTCAATCAAAGCAAGATAAGATGCATAAAAAGATAAACATCACATGCAATCAATATAAGTGATATGATATGGCCATCATCATCTTGTGCTTGTGATCTCCATCTCTGAAGCACCGTCATGATCACCATTGTCACCGGCGCGACACCTTGATCTCCATCGTAGCATCGTTGTTGTCTCGCCAATCTTTTGCTTCCACGACTATCGCTACCTCTTAGTGATAAAGTAAAGCATTACATCGCGATTGCATTGCATACAATAAAGCGACAACCATATGGCTCCTGCCAGTTGCCAATAACTTGGTTACAAAACATGATCATCTCATACAATAAAATTTAGCATCATGTCTTGACCATATCACATCACAACATATCCTGCAAAAACAAGTTAGACGTCCTCTACTTTGTTGTTGCAAGTTTTACGTGGCTGCTACGGGCTTAGCAAGAACCGTTCTTACCTACACATCAAAACCACAACGATAGTTTGTCAAGTTGATGCTCTTTTAACCTCCGCAAGGACCGGGCATAGCCACACTTGGTTCAACTAAAGTTGAAGAGACAGTCGGCCGCAAGCCACCTATGTGCAAAGCACGTCGGGGGAACCGGTCTCGCGTAAGCGTACGCGTAATGTTGGTCCGGGTCATCTCGTCCAACAATACCGTCGAACCAAAGTATGACATGCTGGTAGGCAGTATAACTTATATTGCCCACAACTCACTTGTGTTCTACTCGTGCATATAACATCAACCCATAAAACCTAGGCTC
Source organism: Triticum urartu (assembly GCF_003073215.2). NCBI lineage: Eukaryota > Viridiplantae > Streptophyta > Magnoliopsida > Poales > Poaceae > Triticum > Triticum urartu. Next base: position 558,656,673 of record NC_053022.1, on the reverse strand, counting down.
GGATGCCACTGTTGGGGAACGTAGTAATTTCAAAAAAATTCCTACGCACACCCAAGATCATGGTGATGCATAGCAACGAGAGGGGAGAGTGTGATCTACGTACCCTTGTAGACCGACAGCGGAAACGTTAGCACAACGCGGTTGATGTAGTCGTACGTCTTCACGATCCGACCGATCCAAGCACCGAAACTACGGCGCCTCCGAGTTCTAGCACACGTTCAGCTCGATGACGATCCCCGGACTCCGATCCAGCAAAGTGTCGGGGAAGAGTTCCGTCAGCACGACGGCGTGGTGACGATCTTGATGTTCTATCGTCGCAGGGCTTCACCTAAGCACCGCTACAATATTATCGAGGATTATGGTGGCAGGGGGCGCCGCACACGGCTAAGAGAACGATCATGAAGATCAACTTGTGTGTTTAGGGTACCCCTTGCCTCAGTATATAAAGGATGGAGGAGGAGGAGGCCGGCCCAGGCAATTGGTGCGGCCAGGATGTGGAGTCCTACTAGGACTCCAAGTCCTAGTAGGAGTCCACCAAGAGGGGAGGAAGGGAGAAGGAAGTAGAGGAGAAGGAAAGGTGGCCGGCCCCCTTTTCCCTAGTCCAATTCGGACCAGAGGGGAGGGGGGCGCAGCAGCCCCTTGGCCCTTTCTACACTTCCCACTAAAGCCCATCAAGGCCCATTGCTTCTCCCGTAACTACCCGGTACTCCGAAAAATACCCGAATCACTCGGAACCTTTCCGATGTCCGAATATAGTCGTCCAATATATCGATCTTTACGTCTCGACCATTTCGAGACTCCTCGTCATGTCCCCGATCTCATCCGGGACTCCGAACTCCTTCGGTACATCAAAACTCATAAACTCATAATATAACTGTCATCGAAACCTTAAGCGTGCGGACCCTACGGGTTCGAGAACAATGCAGACATGACCGAGACATGCTCCGGTCAATAACCAATAGCGGAACCGGGATGCTCATATTGGCACCCACATATTCTACGAAGATCTTTATCGGTCAGACCGCATAACAACATACGTTGTTCCCTTGTCATCAGTATGTTACTTGCCCGAGATTCGATCGTCGGCATCTCAATACCTAGTTCAATCTCGTTACCGGCAAGTCTCTTTACTCATTCCGTAATAGATCATCTCGCAACTAACTCATTAGTTGCACTGCTTGCAAGGCTTATGTGATGTGCATTACCGAGAGGGCCCAGAGATACCTCTCCGACAATCGGAGTGACAAATCATATCCTCGAAATACGCCAACCCAACATCTACCATGGGAGACACCTGTAGAGCTCCTTTATAATCACCCAGTTACGTTGTGACGTTTGGTAGCACACAAAGTGTTCCTCCGGCAAACGGGAGTTGCATAATCTCATAGTCATAGGAACATGTATAAGTCATGAAGAAAGCAATAGCAACATACTAAACGATCGGGTGCTAAGCTAATGGAATGGGTCATGTCAATCAGATCATTCAACTAATGATGTGACCTCGTTAATCAAATAACAACACTTTGTTCATGGTTAGGAAACATAACCATCTTTGATTAACGAGCTAGTCAAGTGGAGGCATACTAGTGACACTAAGTTTGTCTATGTATTCACACATGTATTATGTTTCCGGTTAATACAATTCTAGCATGAATAATAAACATTTATCATGATATAAGGAAATAAATAATAACTTTATTATTGCCTCTAGGGCATATTTCCTTCAAAAACCTAGGCTCTGATGCCACTGTCGGGGAACGCAGTAATTTTAAAAAATTTCCTACGCACACGCAAGATCATGGTGATGCATAGCAACGAGATGGGAGAGTGTGATCTACGTACCCTTGTAGATCAACAGCGGAAGCGTTGACGCAACATAGAGGAAGTAGTCGTACGTCTTCCCGATCCGACCGATCCAAGCACCGTTACTCCGGCACCTCCGAGTTCTTAGCACACGTACAGCTCGATGACGCTCCCCGGGCTCCAATCCAGCAAAGCTTCGGGGATGAGTTCCGTCAGCACAACGGCGTGGTGACGATGATGATGTTCTACCGACGCAGGGCTTCGCCTAAGCACTACAACGATATGATCGAGGTGGAATATGGTGGCAGGGGGCACCGCACACGGCTAAGGAACGATCACGTGGATCAACTTGTGTTTCTAGAGGTGCCCCCTGCCCCCGTATATAAAGGAGCAAGGGGAGGAGGCCGGCCGGCCAGGTGTGGCGCGCCAAGGAGGAGTCCTCCTCCTAGTAGGAGTAGGACTCCTACTAGGAGGGGGAAAGAGGTGGAGTGGGAGAAGGAAAGGGGGGGCGCCGCCCCCCTCTCCTAGTCCAATTCGGACCAGGGAGGAGGTGGCGCGCGGCCCACCTCTTGCAGCCCCTCTCTCTCTCCACTAAGGCCCATATGGCCCAATACTTCTCCCGGTAGGGTTCCGGTAACCCTCCGGCTCTCCGGTTTTTCTCCGAAATCACCCGGAACACTTCCGGTGTCCGAATATAGCCGTCCAATATATCAATCTTTATGTCTTGACCATTTCGAGACTCCTCGTCATGTCCGTGATCACATTCGGGACTCCGAACTAACTTCGGTACATCAAAATGCATAAACTCATAATAACTGTCATCGTAACGTTAAGCGTGCGGACCCTACGGTTCGAGAACAATGTAGACATGACTGAGACACATCTCCGGTCAATAACCAATAGTGGGACCTGGATGCCCATATTGGCTCCTACATATTCTACGAAGATCTTTATCGGTCAGACCGCATAACAATATACGTTGTTCCCTTTGTCATCGGTATGTTACTTGCCCGAGATTCGATCGTCGGTATCCAATACCTAGTTCAATCTCGTTATCGGCAAGTCTCTTTACTCGTTTCGTAATACATCATCTCGCAACTGACTCATTAGTTGCAATGCTTGCAAGGCTTATGTGATGTGCATTACCGAGAGGGCCCAGAGATACCTCTCCGACAATCGGAGTGACAAATCCTATTCTCGAAATACGCCAACCCAACATTTACCATTGGAGACACCTGTAGAGTTCCTTTATAATCACCCAGTTACGTTGTGACGTTTGGTAGCACACAAAGTGTTCCTCCGGCAAACGGGAGTTGCATAATCTCATAGTCATAGGAACATGTATAAGTCATGAAGAAAGCAATAGCAACATACTAAACGATCGGGTGCTAAGCTAATGGAATGGGTCATTTCAATCAGATCATTCAACTAATGATGTGACCTCGTTAATCAAATAACAACACTTTGTTCATGGTTAGGAAACATAACCATCTTTGATTAACGAGCTAGTCAAGTAGAGGCATACTAGTGACACTAAGTTTGTCTATGTATTCACACATGTATTATGTTTCCGGTTAATACAATTCTAGCATGAATAATAAACATTTATCATGATATAAGGAAACAAATAATAACTTTATTATTGCCTCTAGGGCATATTTCTTTCAGTTCATGCATTTCCTGTCATATCTTGCATTTTGCATCCCGCATCGCATCCCGCATAGCATACCATCATTGCATCTTATTGTTTGAGCTTGCACGTGGTTGATTGTATCCTTGTTGCTTGTTTGTCTTGTTTGGGTAGAGCCGGGAGACGAGTTCGCTAACGAGGAGCCCGTTGAGTTTGCTTTTGAGGATCCAGTCAACTCTGACAGCTTTGCAGGCAAGATGATCATACCCTCGAAATCACTACTATCTTTGCTATGCTAGTTTGCTCGCTCTTTGCTATGCCAATGCTTCGATGCCTACCAATTGTTTGTCAGCCTCCCAATTGCCATGTCAAACCTCTAACCCACCATGTCCTAGCAAACCGTTGATTGGCTATGTTACCGCTTTGCTCAGCCCCTCTTATAGCGTTGCTAGTTGCAGGTGAAGATTGGAGCCGTTCCTTGTTGGAACATTTATTTACTTGTTGGGATATCATTATATTGCCATGTTATCTTAATGCATCTATATACTTGGTAAAGGGTGGAAGACTCCGCCTCTCGCCTAGTGTTTTGTTCCACTCTTGCCGCCCTAGTTTTCGTCATATCGGTGTTATGTTCCCGGATTTTGCGTTCCTTACGCGGTTGGGTTATAATGGGAACCCCTTGATAGTTCGCTTTGATTAAAACTTTTCCAGCAATGCCCAACCTTGGTTTTCCCATTTGCCACCTAGCCCTTTTCTTTCCCTTGAGTTCTGCAGACTCAAGGGTCATCTTATTTTAACCCCCCCCCCCCGGGCCAGTCCTCCTCTGAGTGTTGGTCCCACTGAGCGATGTCCGAGGCTACCAGGGGCAACTCTGGGCTGGCTTACCCGACGTCTTGCTCATCTGAGTGTGCCCTGAGAACGAGATATGTGCAGCTCCTATCGGGATTTGTCGGCACATTCGGGCGGTGTTGCTGGTCTTGTTTTAACCTATCGAAATGTCTTGTTGTACCGGGATACCGAGTCTGATCGGAATGTCTCGGGTGGAGGTCTATTCCTTCGTTGACCGTGAGAGCTTGTCATGGGCTAAGTTGGGACTCCCCTGCAGGGATTGAACTTTCGAAAGCCGTGCCCGCGGTTATGGGCAGATGGGAATTTGTTAATGTCCGGTTGTAGATAACTTAAACCTTAACTTAATTAAAATGAATCAACCGTGTGTGTTACCGTGATGGCCTCTTCTCGGCGGAGTCCGGGAAGTGGACACGGCGTTGGAGTAATGTTTGCCGCAGGGTTGCCCTCTTTAGTTATGCGTTCGCGCTTTGCCTTCTCTTCTCGCTCTCTTTTGCGAATAGGTTAGCCATCATATATGCTAGTCGCTTGCTGCAGCTCCACATATATTTTGCCTTACCCTTCCTATAAGCTTAAATAGTCTTGATCGCGAGGGTGCGAGATTGCTGAGTCCCTGTGGCTCACAGATTACTACTACACCAAATGCAGGTCCAGGTGATTCCACTCCAGGTGACGCGTACGAGCTCAAGTGGGAGTTCGACGAGGACTCTCAACGTTACTATGTGTCCTTTCCTGACGATCAGTAGTGGTGCCCAGTTGGGGGCGATTAGGACCGTGTCGCATGTTGGTTTATCTTCTATTTTGGCGCCGTAGTCGGGCCATGAGTGTTTGGATGATGTATGTTATTTATGTACTTGATTGACGTGGCGAGTGTAAGCCAACTATGTTATCCCTCTTCATTATCTATATTACATGGGATGTTTGTGATGATTACCTGACTTGCGACATATGCCTTCAATGCGATTATGCCTCTAAGTCGTGCCTCGACACGTGGAAGATATAGTCGCATCGAGGGTGTTACAGTTTGTTCCTCATCTATCTTTCGTTGTTCTCTCTGCAGTTTGATTTGCTTCTTTTCCTTTGTATCCTCCATTTTCCTATTTCTAGTTTCAATTTTCATTTTTATTTCGTGTATCTTTCGGTTGTTTTTTCTTTGTCTTCCTTTCACCCTTCATTTTCCTTTTATTCACTTTCCATTTTTTTCTTTTCTCACTTATCAATTTATCTTTTTTACACGTGAATATTTGACAACATGTAGAATATTTTGCTGAAATACACATTGACCATTTTTAAATATATGAAGTACATTTGGAAATAATGTTGAACATTTATTAATACAAGTTAACCATTTACTTGAAACACTAATACATATTTTTGAAATACACATTAAACATATTTTACATATAGGACGAACAGTATTTTTAACTAATATTTGACGTTTGTTAATACACATTGAACTTTTATGTAAACCATGTTGGGCATTTTTTATTTAATCACTGAACTTTTTTAATGTATTTTTAATGTTTATTCAAATATTTTTAAACGTTTTATATACAAGTTGGACATTTTCTAGAAACACTGTGAATATTTCTTAAATAAACAAAGAATATTTTGTTAGATAGTGTTGAATTATTTTTATTTCATGATGAATTTTCTAAATGCACAATAGATATTTTTAATCACATAAACTTGTTTCAACCCAAAATATTTTTAAAATATGTATGAGAATATTTTCGAGCATGTTGTTATATATGCAGAAACATTTATTTAAATAGATGAATAGAATTCCACCTGTTCACTATAAAATCGTGTAGTTTTTCGAAAAGAGAATTATAGAAACAGTTATAAAATAGTGAAATAATAAATATAAAATGAAATAAAAAATAAAAACAAAAGGAAAACCCCAACATATCTTGCGAAGCCTAACTCTTACGTATTAAATATCGGTCGGTTTTCCACTAAAGAAACTATCGATTGGTTTTCTTTTAAGCTTGCAAACAGAAGCCAATTGGTTGGCCCGCCTGAATTGGGCGCGGGTGAGCGTATTTGGAATGCACAACTACTGTATAACTGTGGATCTCACCTGAAAAACAACAATTTAATAATCCTAGTCAAAAGTTACAGATCTAACAATCTAAATACTTTTGATGATGCGGACTACTGTGGTGCTTCCAAAAGGAGCCTTGTGTTGTGTGAGCAATGCTAGGCACAAATCACAATAGGACTAATAGACTCAGACGGAGGGATTAGACGGCACGGGTGGCTTTTAGATCCACTGGGGCTAAAAGTCTAAAACGGATTTTTGGACTATTGGGGCATTACACACTTTTTTGAAATAAATGAAAAACGGTGCTTAAGTTTCAAAAAAAGGTTAAATTTTTTACACAAATATATATATGCATGTGCTTATTGATTCTCGTTCAAAAATACATTACAATATACGCTGCACAAAAGGACTATTTTTTTGTCTTTTCTGTATATTTTATGTACAATCGTGTATATTGATGAAAATTTCCACAACTATGCTACTATTCTATATATGCACGTACACAAAATTGATGTTTTTTCTGAACTGTAATTAACGTGAAAAAATCAGGCTTGTAGTGCCCGTGCTACAAAGTTGTATCCCCCATATATCGCTTGTAAATAGTGCATATCGTAACAGAAGAAACTAAGACTAATTTTTGTTTTGTTTTGAGAAACAAGTAAGTATTTTTTTAATTCCATTTGTATGGAAAACTCTGGTTTTTATATCACTAGAGTTACTAAGCTCCCACGGAATGGAGCGTTGTGAGCGTTCTAGGCTATTTTTACGTGATGGACCCCACATGTTAGCCGGTAGGAGCGGTGGTCTCTAGGCTGGGCTTGGACGAGGACGATAGGTCAACGTGTCGTTTGTGTACAACTCCGGTCCCTTCGTGTCGGTTTCCCTGCCAGCTCGCGTGGAAAGAGAATGAAAAGGCGGTTTGCGGAAGGGAGACAAATCCACCATTGTGATACGGGCTCTGTTCGCAGCTGCATGCTCCCAGAGATATGGGCCAAGGAAATTCAGCGCCACCACATCAGACAAAGGAAATCCGGTCCGCCCCAGCTTCTTCGTCGCCAGTGCGGCCACCACTATCGCTCTTTCGGCTCCTCGCCGACACGATGCGGGGAGGACGCCTGCGGGGAGATCCGCAATTTTGCTGCTTTGGCGTTCGCTGGCAGGACATGATGAGACCCGATTCTTCCTCTAATACTCCTGTCCTGCTCGCTAGGATCCCCCCATCTCTAGCCCCACACCACGCCACTCCCCTGAGGCGAGGAGCATGCCATTCCTTCCGCGAGATTCACACGTCTGCCTCTATGGGAGCGCTCGAGCAGACGCACCTCGCCATCGTCGAGGGCTCGAGGTCGAGCGCCGCCTGCGGGTGTGACGAGGAGGAGGAGGAGGATCGCCTGGTGGAGCTTGGCAGCGGGAAGGAGTCGGGGGGATCGAAGAGATCTCACGCAGCCGGCGGTTCTTGAATTAAGTGCATGTTAGGCGACTGTACGAGTATGTCTTCTTGGGCTCTCAGGTTCAGTTTATGAGAAAGGAAATAACTTAAGTGCATGCTGTTATTCATGTAAGAATTATTCCAACAACTGAAAATATGCCAAACGTGTAATATGGTCTGATGCAGGTTCGGAGGACAAAGTCTCGATGTTGTAGTCAAACAAAGCCTGATAGTAAACTTGCAGCCAACAACAGTTGCTTTGATAAATAGTCAAACAAAGCCCTCTGCAAAATGCAGTAGCAACAGGTGTTTAAACTTATAACCTGTATTTTTTTTCCAGCCTTAAATAAATTTGTATTAGCTTTTGTTTTTGTTCATTTTTCAAGGTTCAAGAAAACAAACATGGCAAATCCGGCCTCTAAAAGGGTCTCTGTTGCTGTCCTTCTTGATCAGAATCTGCTTCTCCATTATACATTCTCAACTAACAATGAGGTTGATCCAGTTTGCTGCTGGGTTCATGTAGTATGGTTTCTAACCCACATTACAGAGTTATTTGTGGTGCTTTTGAAAATCAAATCAGATTCACGGTCCTTGACAACAGTTCTTCTAATTCATGATGTTCAGGTGAGCAACAGGCAACTTGGTTGTACCATATAATTGACTGTGAGCAAGTAGACATCACAATGGCTTCTGGCACAACTCCTGAATTCGGGAGATGCATCATCCATCGGACAAATCAATAATAATCAATATGCTTTGACCACACCAACTAGATGATGCTCATAACCGAAGGTCTAAACTAAGGAAAGGCTCAAGTAAGAGAAATGGAGGAGAAAGTAACCTGACGGAATATTACATAAATCATTCGTGCATTTGAATTGTGTGGAATATATTCTTCTATTTGCTTGGGTCGGATGAAATTCAATTTTTCATGCGACTCTGTTTGGCCTGTTAAAATCCTCCACTAATTGAAATGCAGTCTATTTAGTGGTTAAGATTCCATTTTTTGGATGTTCTGTTTAGGCTTTACCATTTGTCCAATTAATATTTTATTATTGTTTTGGACTCAGGCATGTCGATTATGATGGGTCTAACCATCGACAACTGAGGTCAGAAGAGGGCGTGGTATTGCCGGTGCTCTACAATTCATTCTTGTCACTTTCTTTATTTTTCACTCTCTAGAGGCAAGATGAATGGATCAAGTAGTAAGATGACACCCATGTAATAGCAGATTAAGTGTTTTTGGTGTATCTGTGCAAGCATGGCGACGTTTCACTGTTGTTGAAGGCTCTATTTGCGGAGTAGATGAATGTGCTTCATATATCATAGTTTAGACGAGGTGTTCCATATATAAAATCCATGTTTATAATAAATAACTAGCGCCTTATGCTTTAAAGTTTTGAGGATAACTATACCATGTTTTGTACATGTTTAACACTAATTTTACTTAATTTTGGATTAGTGAAAAGTGTGTTGCCCAAGCGCGCTAGCAAGATTTTACAATGACATCCTTTCAAAAGACACCAGGAATGTGCTTTTACTTTTTTTTTGCCAATCACAACGTGTCTTGCTTATTAGCAATAAATGAGCATTAATTTTGTTACTTGGCTGGTTGTTGATGTCTCCCTTTAGCAGCGTAATCTTGCAAATTGAATAATACTTTTTATTAATCATTTTAATAAACACTTTTTGCATTGCACATACACGATTAGTAGTGTCCAATCAAAAGACAGGGATCAACCACATCAAACCAAACAATGCAAAATACGCCGCCCAACAAATTTTGAGAATTGAGCCTAGCTCAGTTGGGAAGGCGCGGGGGTTCACAGCCAGCCCACCAGGGTTCAAGTCTCGACTTGAGCGTTGGGTGCTCATGGAGTTTCTTTCTATAAAAAAATACCAACACGCTAGTCTAGCCCGAGTTAGTCTCTTTTTTCTTTTACAAACATCAATTTTGTATGAAAAAGGGTGATAAATGATTAGAAAAGAAATGCACAATAAACATGATAGTGAAAAGCGGCGCAGCAAAGCACGCGTCACCTTCTAGTATAGTAGTAAATCAAATTGAATGTTGCTTATTGAAGATTCTTTCTTTTATGTTTTGTTCAAGTATTGTGAATCAAATGAATAGAATGAAAGAATTATGATTCAAATCCTCAAAAAAAATCTGCGAGGTTCCTAGCTAGTACTAGTATTCCAGATGGCAACGGGGATGAAACCCATCGGGTTTGCCTTCCCAAACCCATCCCCACGAGAAAATCGTAAACCCGTCCCCGTCCCCATCACCGTACGCGGGGCTAGTTTTCCGCCCGTCCCCTAAACCCATCGGGTTTCGGGGAACCCATGGGGAACCCACGAGAAAATCAAAATATTTAAACAAACACAGTAGTGACAAAAAATAACATTTCAGTAGCAAAACAATCACATTTCAGCAGCATAATTTGAGCAAATTTCAACAAGAAACAATAGTAGATGGTTCAACAGCTATATAGTGTATTTCAGAAGATTTAAACAACATACATAGTATATTTCAGAGGCAGCAACATAAGATAAATAGTAGCAACAATGATATCATTTCAGCAGCAACATAGTATATTTTAGCAGCAAAACAACAGCAAATTTCAGCACAGTACTCAGGAATAACATCAGCTAAAAGAAGCCTATTTCAGTGCAACTATAGCCCATTTCAACAACTAAGATAAGCATATTTCAGCAACAAACGGGAGCATATTTCGGTCATACATTGTTCAACAAGATGTCCAACTATAGAAGTTCTGAAATAGAAATCATGGTTCACACATCACGAGCACAAATGATACGAAATTGTCCAATACATAAGTTCTAAAATAGATTTTGTAGTTCATAAATCAATTTAAAGTGGTCATCATCATGGCATCTTTGACATCTCCAAGCCTCCAAAAGACGATCTTCAAAGCATGCCAATTCAGAGTGCCAAGTCCTATAGAAGATCAAAATTCACTTAAGCTAAAGTTAAATATGAAAAATATGCAGATTGGTATATGAAATGTGAAAGTACTTGTACTTCACCTGCATTCCCTCTTGAATGTCTTGAAGACAACTCCAAAAGCTTTGTCCATCTTCATTGTCAGCATCTATAAGAATGAAATAAGTAGTAATGAACATCTAATGAAACATTGCAGCAAGATAATGATAAACTATATTATGATATGTAAAGAAAGACATACCTTTATATTTGTTTCTTATCCAATCTTGTGAACACATCAAGGCCTCTAAGATTTCAGGGGTAAGACGACTACGGTGATCACTTAGAACTCTACCACTTGTGCTGAATGCTGATTCTGAGGCAACCGTGCTGACCGGAGTTGCAAAAACATCACATGCTAGCAGCCTCAAAGTTGGATAGCGTGTTCCAGAAACTTTCCACCAATCTAACACACTGTACTTATCTTTGGATAATGGAACTAGCTCATCTTCCAAGTAACGGTCTAGTTCAGATTTCATCCTAAAAGATGCTGGCCTCTTTTGAGCAACACGTGCATTGAAGAGTGACATAAGGGCTGGAGCTTCCAGAGAAGAGAATGAGGAAGATGATTGTCCATGATCATCATCACTCTCAAGATTGTACTCCTCTAACAATGTGCATATCTTGGCAATTATTCCATTAACATGGTCCTCACATTCTGTACTAGAAGGACTAATACCATGCAACATAGCAAAGCAAACAAGTAACATTTCATTTTTGTACCGAGGATCAAGAAGTGTAGCCATTCCCATTAGACCTTGAATATCAGTCCAATACTTGTTAAATTTCTCTTCCATGCTAAATGTCATGGCTTGTATCACCTCATCACCGCAAGTTGACCATTGCCTCATATTCATTTTAATTTCACAAATCTTGGGAAAATAGATGTTGGCAGTTACATAATCAGTCCCGGAAAACATTTCAGTGATTTCAAAGAACAGCCGCAGCCTTTCTACAACATCAATAGCAAAAGCCCATTCTTCCTTAGAAGGGAGACTCTCGTATTGCTTCTCAACCTTCTTTAATCGCTCAAAAACAACCTTATATGGTAGATCCACACTAAGCATTGTGTAAGTTGAATTCCACCTAGTCTTACAATCAAGTATTAATCTTCTTGTTATTTTGACCTTTTGAAACTTAGCAATTTCCTCAAACTTCTCTATTCGTTTTGGTGAGGCAATCCAAAAAGCTACACTATCTCTAATCTTTTCAATTGCTGGTTTCATAGCATCTAAGCCATCTTTGACAATTAAATTCAGAATGTGGGCACAACAACGCATGTGAGTCAAGGTACCTTGCAACATGAGCTTGTCCTTCCCTATCCTCTTCACCAACAAGTCAATTGTCTTGTCATTTGAAGAACAATTGTCAACAGTCACCGTTGATAGCTTCTCATCAAGATTCCAAGATATCAATGATTCATGAAGTTCTTCAGCTATAACTTCGGCGGTGTGAGGAGCTGGCACATAAATAAACCTACAAATGCAATGAATATATGTTATACAGCCACAAATATAGATAAAAACAACACCAAACAAAGTAGAACAGCAGCAAATGTTGATAAAAGTAACACCAAACAATGTACTACAGCAGCAATCATCTATAAAAACTGTTGGAAATATGCCCTAGAGGCAATAATAAATTAGTTATTATTATATTTCCTTGTTCATGATAATCGTTTATTATCCATGCTATAATTGTATTGATAGGAAACTCAAATACATGTGTGGATACATAGACAACACCATGTCCCTAGTAAGCCTCTAGTTGACTAGTTCGTTGATCAATAGATGGTTACGGTTTCCTAACCATGGACATTGGATGTCGTTGATAACGGGATCACATCATTAGGGGAATGATGTGATGGACAAGACCCAATCCTAAGCATAGCACTAGATCGTGTAGTTCGTATGCTAAAGCTTTTCTAATGTCAAGTATCATTTCCTTAGACCATGAGATTGTGCAACTCCCGGATACCGTAGGAGTGCTTTGGGTGTGCCAAACGTCACAACGTAACTGGGTGGCTATAAAGGTACACTACGGGTATCTCCGAAAGTGTCTGTTGGGTTGGCACGAATCGAGACTGGGATTTGTCACTCCGTGTGACGGAGAGGTATCTCTGGGCCCACTCGGTAGGACATCATCATAATGTGCACAATGTGATCAAGGAGTTGATCACGGGATGATGTGTTACGGAACGAGTAAAGAGACTTGCCGGTAACGAGATTGAACAAGGTATCGGGATACCACGATCGAATCTCGGGCAAGTATCGTACCGATAGACAAAGGGAATTGTATACGGGATTGATTAAGTCCTTGACATCGTGGTTCATCCGATGAGATCATCGTGGAACATGTGGGAGCCAACATGGGTATCCAGATCCCGCTGTTGGTTATTGACCGGAGAACGTCTCGGTCATGTCTGCATGTCGCCCGAACCCGTAGGGTCTACACACTTAAGGTTCGATGACGCTAGGGTTATAAAGGAAGTTTGTATGTGGTAACCGAATGTTGTTCGGAGTCCCGGATGAGATTCCGGATGTCACGAGGAGTTCCGGAATGGTCCGGAGGTAAAGATTTATATATGGGAAGTCCTGTTTTGGTCACCGGAAGAGTTTCGGGGTTTATCGGTAATGTACCGGGACCACCGGGAGGGTCCCGGGGGTCCACCAAGTGGGGCCACCAACCCCGGAGGCTTGCGTGGGCTAAGAGTGGTGAGGGACCAGCCCCTTAGTGGGCTGGTGCGCCTCCCACAAGGGCCCATGGCGCCTAAGAGGTGGAAAGGGGGCAAACCCTAAGGGATATGGGCCTTAAGGCCCATATTGGTGCGCCTCCCTCTCCCATCCCCTCTTGGCCGCCCCCTTTGCTCCCCATCTAGGGCTGCCGCCCCCCCCTAGGGGTGGGAACCCTAGAGGGGGCGCAGCCCCTCCCCTTCCCTATATATATGAGGCCTAGGGCTGCCCATAATACACACGTGATTCGATCTCTCGTTGGTGCAGCCCTGCATCTCTCTCTCCCTCCTCTTCTGTGGTGCTTGGCGAAGCCCTGCAGGATAGCCACGCTCCTCCATCACCACCACGCCGTTGTGCTGCTGTTGGATGGAGTCTTCCTCAACCTCTCCCTCTCTCCTTGCTGGATCAAGGCGTGGGAGACGTCGTCGGGCTGTACGTGTGTTGAACGCGGAGGTGCCGTGCGTTCGGCACTTGGTCATCGGTGATTTGAATCACGACGAGTACGACTCCATCAACCCCGTTCACTTGAACGCTTCCGCTTAGCGATCTACAAGGGTATGTAGATGCACTCTCCTTCCCTCGTTGCTGGTCTCTCCATAGATAGATCTTGGTGATACGTAGGAAAATTTTTGAATTTCTGCTACGTTACCCAATGAAAACAACACCAAACAATGTACTACAGCAGCAATCATCTATAAAAACAACACCAAACAATGTACTACAGCAGGAAATATTGGTAAAAACAACACCAAACAATGTACTACAGCAGGAAATATTGGTAAAAACAACACCAAACAATGTACTACAGCAGGAAATATCGATAAAAACAACACCAAAGAGTGTACTATAGCAACAACTATTGATACAAATAGCATCATATACCTCATGATAACACTCCTAAGTTTCCAAGAGTCATCAATGAAATGGCCCGTGATTGCCATGTATCCTTTCTTTTGATTGTCAGCTGTCCATAAATCAGTAGTGATAGCCACTCTTGATCGATTTGCAGCCATGTACTCGATAGCCTTCTTCCTTTAAACTTTGTAAGCGTCCAGAATATCCTTCCTATGAATGAAGGGGTGACAATCAGATATTGAAGATATTAAACAAAACATAGCATATTAGTAGAACAATTCACAGTTGCATAAGACATACCTAATAGTGTTTCTTGTCACCATAGTAAATAAGGGTTGCAATGCACTAACAAATCTTCGAAACCCCGTATGATCAACTATGGATAAGGGGTACTCATGCAGCACAATCATGGAAGCAAGCATCTTTCTAGCAAAAACTTGGTTAAAAGTATAGTTCTCCACCGAAACTTTTCCATGGCTACTAGAACTGAACCTCAAAGAAGATTGGCTCAATGTTTTACCATTGCTATGGACCTTCTTCATAGTACAAGCCGCCAAATGAACATGAAGATGCTTTGTCCCATTCTTTGATTCCCCTCCAAGTTTCTTCTTACAATGAAGACATTGTGCCTTCCATCTCCTACGGACCTTCACTTTCTTGAAATCAACCCAAACAATTGATGTGAGCTTTCTCTTGGAACCTACTGCATGTCCTTCCTCAGCCCCATCTTCCTCTTCATCATCATCCCCATCTTCCTCTCCATCCTCATCCTCATCCCCATCTTCCTCTTCATCTTGTTCATCCGCAGCTTCCTCTTAATCCGTAATTTCAACATGTTCTCCAACAAACATTGCATCATAATCGACGGACTCATCAAATTCTTCGTCCATATCCACAGGTTCAGGCACACTACTTGTAACTGACTGTACAATTGTAGTTTCTGTTGACGGTGTCGTCAATGAATCAATTAACCTATCAAAAATAATAAAAACAGAATTATTAGCTTTGGTGTATTTTTTTTTACATAGTAGCAGTAGCAATTTTGCTAAAACAGTAGCACCAAGGACTCTACTACATGTATTTCTTGCAAGTTTGACAAAACAGTAGCAATTTATACATGTAGCCTACAATATGAAAAGATCATATACATGTACCTACACACTGCATATTAATTGTACAAGGATTCCAAATCCATTTTGTTTCGTTCTTGCAAGAGTGTACTAGCTTCAACTCAACTTCTGAAACTTTCATGAAAAAAGATCACATACAAAAGTCTAAACCAAACCCTAGCAAACATAATCCATCTATCCATAGAAAGTTAGCATCATCCGTCTCAAACCCTAGCACCATCCATCTCAGATTGTGCAAGATCGGGCTGCTCACCTCATCTTTAACTTCTTGCGGACGTTGAAGTTTGATGGAGGATTGGGAACAGGACTGGAAAGGCCTCTACCTCCTCTTCCTCGAAGGCCACCACGACCTGCTGCCCTTCCACCACCACCACCGCGCGGGGTTGTAGTAGAGAGAGGAAGGCGACGGGTGGCCGCAGACGGCGCCGGCGGTGGCGCCCTTTCACCTGACTTGGGCCGTGAGGAGGCCACCATGGAGATTGTCACCGGTGGCGGCGCCCCTTCTCCAGATCAGACCGCGGGCGGTGGAGAAGACGTGGAGGGCTCGCCGGCGCAGATCTTGGTCGGCGGCTGGTGCGAGATTGGATCGAGAGAGCGGCGGTGGCGAACCTAGGTTTAGGTTTGATGTGCGGGGGAGAGAGACTCGAGTGGGGGAGACTGGGAGAGGAACGAGCGAAACTGGACACAGGCCACAGCGAGTAAGCCAGTTGTTTTGGCCTCGAGACGCTGGTCGCTGGGGGGTTCGGCTGCACGGGCTGTGTGGCTTTGGGCTGGGCCGGATCAATGCATGTGCATTTAGACGGGTTTTCCCGGGTTTCGGGTTCGGGGACTATCGAAACGGGGATAAACCCACGAAATGTGTCGGGTTGTATAATGTGCCCGATAACAGCCCCACGGGGATGAAAAGGTGTCCATCCCCGTCCCCTAATAGGGTAAAAACCCGCGGGGATGCGGGTTTCGGGGCCCCGTTGCCATCTTGAACTAGTATGAATCAAAGAAACTCTACACTGGAGTCTACCCACCAACCCAGATATGCTGTACTATCTCGGTGGGACCTACTTGGCAGCCTCATGTACACGACGGGCATCGGCAAAATTAACAAATTTGACATATGGACAAAATCAAATCACAGAATGAACTGTCCGTGAAACTATTTCACATGGCTGACCTTTTTGTGTGACGCCTGACACGAAGGCGTCACACTACACTGTGCAACGCCTCACAGATAGGCGCTACACGCCTGGCCAGCATCGCACCCATGTAATCCGAAAATTACTAAGTCAGTGTGCAGCGCCTGAGAGCTAGGCGCCACACTATACAGTGTAGCGCCTAGTTTCTAGGCGTTGCACTAGTGGTTGCTTCATTTTGTAGTGCATGTTAGAATAAACCTTGCAAGTTCAGTTAGTTCAGTTAGCGTTAGCTGCATTTTCTTCTTCAGTTTCGTCAGGTTCGTCAGTTTCGTCAGTAGCGAGATTAGCTCGAGGTTCCAACAACTTAGACCGAGTCCTGCGCCCTACTGATTTGTTCGTGGGATGGCACGAACAATGTGGATCGTAGTGGCGCAAAGTCTGAAGGCCACGAGCCCCATATTCTTCATTGTACTGAATAAATACAGAAAGAAAGAGATCAGAAAACTGCGGCAAGTTTGCGCAGGCAAAACCTCGTCTTCCACCTCGGTCTAGCTAGTTCGTCGTCTCAACTCCGACAATTGGTATCAGAGCCGGTTCCTGACCTTGGGAATGGCAGGCCCTGACGATTCCAGTGGTAGCAAGTCGCCGGCCACTCCGCGGGCACGGGTCTCCGACGGCAACGAGCTTGCTGTGGCTGAGAGACCCACGGCGCGGATGGCGCGCGACATCGGCAGTGCGGCGTGGCCGCAGCTAACCCGAACCAACTACACCGACTGGGCCGTCCTTATGCAGGTCATGATGGAGGGCCGCTTTCTCTGGGACGCCGTGCAGACGGGCACGGCGGAGCGCAGCGACGATCGGCTGGCGCTCGAGGCAATCTTGCGCGGGGTGCCACCGGAGATGGCGCCTACACTCGCTGGCAAGGCCACGGCGAAGGAGGCTTGGGACACAATCAAGACGATGCGCCTCGGCGTGGCGCGCGTCTGCGAGGCCAAGCTCGCGACCATCTCCAAGCAGTACAGCGACATCCGCTTCACCGATGGCGAGACCGTTGATGATTTTGCCATGAGGATCTCGAACATGGTGGCCCAGATGGCACAGCTCGGAGAAGTTGTGCCCGAGAAGCGGGTTGTGCGAAAATTTCTCTCCGTCGTCCCCAAGAGGTATTCTCAGATCGCACTCTCCATTGAAACTCTCGTCAATCTGGACAATTTATCGGTGGAGGAGCTCACCGGGCGGCTCAAGGCCGCTGAGGAGAGATACGATCTCGAGCAGGCCGAGGCCGGCATCGGCCGGCTCCTGTTGACGGAGGAGGAGTGGGCTGCACGCCTCAAGGGGCGGGGCGGCTCAAGCAGCAACTCGCCGCGAGGCGGCGGTCGGCGCGGCAGAGGCCGTGGGCGCGGCCGCGGCGGGCGCGGCAACGGAAAGGCCGATGACGACAAGTGTAGATACTGCGGTATCCCTGGGCACTGGGCTCGGGACTGCCGCAAAAAGAAGAGGGAGGAGGCGAATCAGGCAAACCTCGCACAGGCCGAGGTGGCCGAAGACGAGGACCCAACCTTCCTCATGGCGCAGGTGTGCACGATCACCGACGCCGGCGACATCTCCGACGACTACGTCGACCTCGTCGAGGAGCACGCCGAGGTCCACCTCGGGCGCACGGAGGAGGAGTACGACTCCAAGTGGTACCTCGACACGGGCGCCTCAAACCACATGTCGGGTAGCGCGGCGTGCTTCAACGAGCTCGACCGCCGCGTCGGCGGCACCGTGAAGTTTGGGGACGGCTCGGTCGTGGCGATCTGCGGTCGCGGGTCCGTGCTCTTCACCGACTGCAACGGTGGGCACCGCGTGCTCACAGGAGTCTACTTCATCCCGCGCCTCCGGAGCAGCATCGTCAGCATCGGACAGCTCGACGAGAGCGGCTGCAAGTCAGTGATCACCGATGGTGTGTTCACTCTCAGCGACCGCCACGGACAGGTGTTCGCGCGCGCCACCAGAGCTCGCAACCGCCTCTACCCCTACGACATGCAGCTGGCCCGACCGGTGTGCTTGGCCGTGCGCACCACCACCGACGAAGCGTGGCGTTGGCACGCGAGGTACGGGCATATGAATTTCAATTCACTCCAGATGCTAGCCCGGCAGGAGATGGTGCGCGGCCTGCCCGCGATCGACCACGTCGACCAACTCTGTGACAGCTGCCTGGCCGGCAAGCAGCGCCGAGCACCGTTCCCGGACGCGGCGAACTACCGGGCCGAGCATGTCCTCGAGCTGGTCCACGGCGATCTCTACGGACCCATAACCCCGGCAACTCCGTCAGGCCGGCGCTACTTTCTGCTCCTGGTGGACGACCTCTCCAGGTACATGTGGCTGACCCTGTTGAGCAGCAAGGACGAGGCGCCGGACGCAATCCGCCGCTTCCAGGAGCGCGTCGAGGTGGAGACCGGGCGCAAGCTGCGTGCTCTCCGCACCGACCGTGGTGGGGAGTTCACTTCCGTCGAGTTCGGCGAGTACTGCGCCGACCGTGGCGTTCAACGTCAGCTCACGGCGCCATACTCCCCTCAACAAAACGGGGTGGTTGAGCGCCGCAACCAGACGGTGATGGCCATGGCGCGGAGCATGATGAAAGCGACGGCGATGCCCGGCAAGTTCTGGGGCGAGGCGGTGACCACTGCCGTATTCATTCTCAATCGAGCACCGACCAAGAGCGTGCGCGGCATGACCCCGTACGAGGCATGGCACGGCGGGCGACCAGCGGTGCACTTCCTCCGCACCTTTGGGTGCGTGGCGCACGTCAAGAATGTGCGCCCACACCTGAAGAAGCTCGACGACAGATCAACGCCGATGGTCTTCATCGGCTACGAGGAAGGGGGCAAAGCGTATCGCGTCTTCGACCCTGTTGGTGGGCGCGTCCATGTGACGCGCGACGCTGTCTTCGACGAGGCGGCGCACTGGAACTGGGACGCCGAGGACCGCGCCGTGGGCACTAATGCCTTCACCGTCGACTATGAGGGACGCCGCGTCCCTGCTATGGTAGAGAGGATCATACGCAGCTCGCCGCCACGCCAGCCTCCCAGCAGGGCCGCACCGTCTTCAGAACCGCAGAGTCCTGACATGACTGTTGCTCACGAGGCAGCAACACCGGTGGCGGCGGCAACTCCAACTCGCGTCGAGCCCGCAACGCCACGCTCGGCGGCGACACTCGGCACGGCGGCGACACCTAGTACGGCGGCGACACCCAGCACGGCAGCGACGCCCGACACGGCAGGGAGCTCTGCATCTTCGTCGAGCAGTGTGCCGATCAACTTCGCCACGCCTCCAACGCCATGTTCGGAGAGACTTGACGCCCGCGTCGACGCCCACGGTCCTCTTCATTTCCGCCGCGTGACAGACCTGTTCGGTCCACGCCCGGACACGACTCGCGATCAGGAGGAAGAACTGCTTCTCACCTCTGCAGAAGAGCCGTCCACTTTCTCTGAAGCTGAACACGAGCCGTGCTGGAGAAGAGCAATGCTGGAGGAGATCGCATCGATTGAAGATAATCAGACCTGGGAGCTCACTGATCTTCCCCCAGGACATGAATCCATTGGCTTGAAGTGGGTGTTCAAGGTCAAACGCGACGAGAGCGGCGCGGTGACCAAGCACAAGGCGCGGCTGGTTGCAAAGGGCTTCGTTCAGCAGCAGGGCATCGACTTCGACGAGGCGTTCGCGCCTGTTGCCCGCATCGACTCTGTGCGCCTCATGCTCGCTCTCGCTGCACAGGAGGGCTGGGGAGTTCACCACATGGACGTGAAGTCCGCATTCCTCAACGGCGAGCTCACTGAGGAGGTGTACGTCCGGCAACCGCCGGGTTTCGTCGTCGCCACTGAAGAACACAAGGTGCTGCACCTCAAGAAGGCGCTGTATGGTCTGCGTCAAGCTCCACGCGCCTGGAACGCCAAGCTCGACGCAACGCTCGGTGCTCTGGGCTTCACCAGAAGCAGGTCAGAGCATGGCGTCTACGTGCGCCGCGGACTCCTGGTGGGCGTATACGTGGACGACCTACTCATCACCGGGCCGAACGACGACGACATCCGCAGCTTCAAGGGGGAGATGATGGCTGAATTTCGCATGAGCGATCTCGGCCTGCTCACCTACTACCTGGGCATTGAAGTTCACCAGAGCGCGCACGGGATCACGCTCGGGCAGGCTGCGTATGCACGCAAGATACTAGAGAAGGCAGACATGGTGGACTGCAACCCCTGCCACGCACCGATGGAGCCCAGGCTCAAACTCAGCAAGGACAGCCAGGCTCCTCCAACGAACGCCAGCGACTACAGAAGTCTCGTCGGCAGCCTCAGGTACTTGGTTCACACTTGACCGGACATCTCTTTTGCCGTCGGGTATGTGAGCAGGTTCATGGAGGCGCCAACGACGGAGCATCTCGCGGCGGTCAAGCACATCCTACGCTACGTTGCGGGCACGATCGATTACGGCTGCAGCTACCGAAGGAGCGGCGGCGCAGTACTGTCCGGGTTCAGCGACAGCGACATGGGCGGTGACCCGGACACCCGCAAGAGCACCACCGGCCTCCTCTGGTACCTTGGCGATAGCCCAGTCTCCTGGCAGTCGCAGAAGCAGAAGGTGGTGGCGCTCTCATCTTGTGAAGCAGAATACATGGCCGCCACGGCGGCGGCATGCTACGGCGTGTGGCTGACCCGTCTGCTCAAGGACCTGACGGGAAGAGATGCTGATGCGCCAGTACTGAAGATGGACAACAAGTCGGCAATTGCACTTGCCAAGAATCCTGTTCACCATGATCGCAGCAAGCACATAGACCTGCGATATCATTTCATCAGGGACTGTGTGGAAGAGAAGAAGATCACAGTGGACTACATCAGCACGGATCTTCAGCTCGCGGACATTCTGACGAAGCCACTGGGCAGAGTCAAATTTCAGGAGCTGAGGAACAAGATCGGCATCACCAAAATAAAGTAGGAACTGCAAGGCTTAGGAGGAGATTGTTAGAATAAACCTTGCAAGTTCAGTTAGTTCAGTTAGCGTTAGCTGCATTTTCTTCTTCAGTTTCGTCAGGTTCGTCAGTTTCGTCAGTAGCGAGATTAGCTCGAGGTTCCAACAACTTAGACCGAGTCCTGCGCCCTACTGATTCGTTCGTGGGATGGCACGAACAATGTGGATCGTAGTGGCGCAAAGTCTGAAGGCCACGAGCCCCATATTCTTCATTGTACTGAATAAATACAGAAAGAAAGAGATCAGAAAACTGCGGCAAGTTTGCGCAGGCAAAACCTCGTCTTCCACCTCGGTCTAGCTAGTTCGTCGTCTCAACTCCGACAGTGCAACCACTAGTGCAGCGCCTGAGAGCTAGGCGCCACACTATACAGTGCAGCGCCTAGCTCGTAGGCTCTGCACAATGACTTAGCAATTTTTAGGCAGTTTGGGGTGCAACGTTGGCCAGACGTGTAGCGCCTATCTGTGAGGCGTTGCACAATGTAGTGTGACGCCTTCGTGTCGGGCGTTACACAAAAAGGTCACCCGCGTGAAATAGTTTCACAAGCAGTTCATTTTGTGATTTGATTTCGTCCACAGATCAAATTTGTCAAATTTGCCGCGGGCATCAGCTATAATGCATATGCAAACATCTGCTGTAGCTTGGCCGGAGTCATAAAGCAGGCAGGACGAGTCCCATCGTCACTCGCGTTCACATACACTGCACTCTGCAGCAGCCTCCAGTCCACAGTGCATCACTGCACCGCCTCCATTATTGATGCTCTGCTCCTCCTCCTGCAAAGACCAGACATTGCTGGCCACTTGCCCAGCAGCTTCTTCGTCTCGAATTCCTCCTGCAAGCTAGAGTAGTAGCGCACGGAGACGAGATCTAGAGGGAACACCGGCGGCCCTTGGCCTTGGGGGAGGGAGATCTAGGGATGGTGGGGGTGAGCGCCGGGACGGGGGCAATGGGCTCCCTCCTCGCCAAGCTCACCGCGCTTCTCAGCGACGAGTACAAGCTCCTGAAGCGCGTCCGAAAGGAGATCGAGTTCCTCAAGCGCGAGCTCGAGAGGATGCGGATCCTGTTGGAGAGGCTGGCGGACATGGAGGGGAGGCTCGACGGCCTGGCCAGGGGCTGGAGAGACAGCGTGCGCGACCTCAGCTACGACATGGAAGACTGCATCGACCGCTTCATGGACCGGCTTGGCAGCGGCGACGCCAAACCCAAGTTCATGAAGAGGACGGCGCGCCGGCTCAAGACTCTGTGGGCGCGCCATGACATCGCGACCCAGATCAAGGAGCTCATGGCTCGCGTCATGGAGGAAAGTGAGCGGCGTGACAGGTACTGCATTTTTCCTAACTCTTGCACTTGTTGTTGTTGTTGTTGTTGTTGAGGATCTTAACTCTTGCACTTGTATGTATTTCTGGATGATGCAACATGAGATTAATTCAGTTTTTACCGTACAATTGATGCTAGGTACAAGCTTGACGAGAGTTGTTACAGTCTAACGAAGAGGGTGGAGATTGACCCACGGATAACCTCGCTTCACGAGGAGGTCAAGGACTTGGTGGCAGTGGACGGCCGAGTGAAGCAAGTTACTGCTTTGTTGATGGATGAGAGTATGGAGCTCAAAGTGTTGCCGATTGTCGGGTCCGGAGGGTTGGGGAAGACGACCCTGGCCATGGAGGTGTACCGCAAGATTGGGGTGGACTTCCAGTGCCGAGGTTTCGTGTCGGTGTCACGTACTCTTGATCTAGAGAAGCTCTTAAAGGATATCTTATCTCAGATTGATAAAGATGCTTATGAAAACTGTAATCGTTGGGAAAAAGAACAATTAATCCGTGAAACCAAACAGATCTTGACCGGAAAGAGGTACGAAGTATTACATTGTTTTGTTTATTTATTATGTCCCAATTTGTATACAGCTATCCAACGTTAATTAATCCCCATATTTGGAAGAACTGTAAATAGCTAGCTTTAAACAGGCAAGATCGAATGGCTAGCTTGAGTTCCATTTTTCTGAGGAAAAATACTTAGCTCCAGTTGTTTTGAGTATGCTTAGTTTGTTGAACGTCTAGATTGTCTTCGCATCTATCTCAAACTGGGCTACCCAGTCACAGTTGGTGACAAACAAACATTCAGTAAGTACTCTTAAATTTACAATCATGAATTTGCTTTGTATAGAAGTCGGGGAGAAAAACTGTATCTGAAAGTATTCTCAAACTTTCACTCAGTTCACCCCTCAGGACAAAATAGAAATAAATAATAATTATGTTAATATACACTTAACAAATGCCCGCTCTGTCGGTGCCTATTTCTGCCGTACATATTTTCTAAAAGGATATTTAACCAAATTCAACTCCAAACTTGCCCTGAGTTTAAGTTTCAATTCCAGACTACAGTACCAGCAAACACAGTCTCTACTCTTGAAATACTTCATTTTGCCCCTAACCCAGGCCACGGCCATTTAAGGCAACCTGACTCCTTTTAGACAAAAAAATATATTCTAAACATGGCATCATGGTGATACAATCGATCAGAATTCAACGCATAGCAGGGCAGCTTTGTCTAGTTGGCTGTGTGAGGTAGTGCATGTGCATGAATGAGCAGGGCGGTAGGGCTCCCCGTGCACACAACAATAGCAGGGAGAACAGAGGAAACGTGGATAAAATACAAGCCTACAAATATCTTATCTTTATATAATGAATCATCAATTAGATGCCATGTTGGGTGGGCTGGACGAACACGCACCCGCCGGGTGGTTAGGGTCTACAAGGTAAAATACAATGTTAATAGTTAAGGTTTGTGATTTAAACGGTACTAAATTCCAGGGTTGAAACTTAAAAGTAGATTTGATCTTTCTTCTACCAATGGAAAGTCGTCTATCCGTTGATATGATTCAGATACTTTAGTTTTCACTTACCATGACAATGCAGTGATATACTTCTAATAAGTTTGATTGATGCAAAAAAAGTTACTGGAAAATTAAGTGTGCAACATTTATGTGTCTGTTTGGCATTATCAAATTAATTGCTACTAGTGCAAGTCATCACAGTTACTTCAATGCTTAACAATGCACACTATTCGATGCAGGTACTTCATTGTTATTGATGACGTCTGGAAAGAACAAGACTGGAAATTAGTCAAGGCAGCATTTCCTGATAATAACAATGGTAGCAGAATAATTGCTACTACACGCATTACCGGTGTAGCTAATCAGTGTTGTTCCAACTCCGGCGGTCAACCCTATCAAATGGTACCTCTAGAGGATGATGCTTCTCGAAAGTTGTTCTTCAAGAGAATTTTCTCCTTGGATGATCCCTGTCCTTCTGAACTAGAAGAAGTTTCTAATGGGATCTTAAAAAAATGTGGCGGCCTGCCACTGGCTATAAGTACATTTGCAAGTTTGCTTGCCAATAAGCCACATAAGAAGGATGAATGGGAGAGACTGCAAGATTCCGTTGGTACTGGTCCTTCGCTTGATAATGATGGGAACTTAAAAGTGATGAAAGATATACTATTACTTAGTTACTGGGATCTTCCACATCATTTGAAGACTTGCTTGTTGTACTTGTGTATATATCCAGAGGACTGGGAAATCAAGTGTAAAGAACTGAAATGGAAATGGATGGCCGAAGGATTCCTTGATAGACAATGGGGACGTTTGGATGAGGTAGCAGAGAACTGTATCAATGAACTTGTTAATAGAAATATGATCCAGCCAACTGATATTGATTATGATGGTACTGTGAAATATTGTCGAGTCCATGATATGGTGCTTGACCTTATCATATCTTTATCAGATGAAGAGAATTTTGCCATTGTTTTTAATGGCCGTATCTGCAATTCTTTTCCAAGAAAGATTCGTCGTCTCTCCATGCAATCGATTGGCAAAGAGCATAATGGGGCAGCCTATGCAGTTACAGAAGCCAAGTTACATCTTCGCTCATTGACTATGTTTTGGGAAGTTCAGATACCTTATATTGTTGACTTTCCTGCTTTGCGGTGTTGGATCTTGGAGAAACCAAGATACATGTTCGCTCACTGACTATATTTGGGCAAGTTAAGCAGATACCCCATCTTGTGGACTTCCATGCTTTGCGGGTGTTGGATCTTGAAGATTGTGATTGGTTGGAAAACAAGCATGTAAAACACATAGGAAGTTCACGTCAGCTGAGGTATTTGCGCATTTGCAGTGGTACAATTACTGAGCTTCCTAGTGGAGTCGGAAAGCTGCAGCACTTGGAGACACTCGATTTGAGAGGCTGATATTCACTTCTAAGATTGCCATCAACCGTGGCGCAGTTGCGGAAATTGGTGCGCCTATTTGTCAGCGATTTCACACAATTGCCTGCAAGTGGGTTCCGGAGTCTGCAGGCCTTGGAGGATTTATGCTTCAAGAAAACTGACGACCCAGTGAGATTTGCGGAGGAATTAAATGAGTCGGGCAAATGCAACCTTTGGTATCTTGGTACTGGTGGAGAGATAGCCGAGCGTCTGTTCAGTAACCCATGCTGGACCTACCCTTCCCTCCAAGTTCTTGGAATTTCGCCATATGGAATGGAAATGGTTCCCAGGGGAATGGCCTCCCTCAAGAATCTCGTGAAACTATGCATATGGGTCAAGGAATTTGATAATGAGGGTCTCCAAGTCCTCATGGGCATGCCTTCTATGGCCCATCTTCAGCTATGCGTTACAGGGGTCATCGAAGAAAAGCTGACCGTGGGTAGTAATGGATTCAAACTGCTAAAGGTGATGCAGTTCAAATATACGTCAGTCTTACATCCTGCTTTTCTCCTGGAACCAACGAATGGACTGCGGCTAACATTTGAACCGGATGCTGTGCCAGCACTCCGACAGCTCCATCTTGGCTTGAGCCCAATGTGGGTGGCGTCCGACTTTTTTGCATACTTGGGTGCCGAGCATTTTTCAGGCCTTGCACACCTCGAGGTCGAATTTGACTGTTACAGAGCAGCTCCAGGCAGGTTGGAGGCTTTGGAGTCTTCCGTTGAAAAAGCAATCAACTTGCACTCCGACTGTGAGATTCGTGTCCATAGAGTCAGTGAACATGGCATGTTTAAGGATGAAAAGGAATGGGAAGAGGCCGTCGCAGAAGACAGAAAGAGGGTGGAAAAGATTGAGCTATTGAGCTATTAAGGTGTCCGATGGAGATACCGGCCACCAAGAACTAGCTGCCTTATCCCGGTAATTCAAATGATCATGGTTAATTTTACTCATTCCTACGAGTAACAGTTGTCTAAACTGTGTTGTGCATCCGTCGTTCTGAAACAATAAGAAACATGTTCACTATACATTCTGCTGACCCTGTATTCATTTTGAACAGCAGTTGGTGGATCCAACTCAAGTCATGCATCTGGAGAGCTACACGGTTATCCATTCCTTTCCTTCTACTTACTGCAAGTCTGCAACTCAACTGGCCGGCTACCAGCATTTGATTCACTATGTATTCCTATAGAGATACCAGATTCCCCAAGCGAATTTGTGTGATTAGATGATGTACTCAAGGTGCTTTGCCTGTAGTGCGAGCTATATTTTTTGTTTCCCTCGTACCTCTTGTTGGGTTGCTTGATTAATGGGTAGTTGTGTTTTTCATTCGCTGCTGTGGAAGCTTGGGCTGTGTCGCACCCCTGAATTCTATTTAACTCTTGTTGAAACGAAATTTTGTTATTGTTTGTGTATGGTTTACGCACACCGAACTGAGCATGCCTCGTGGGCCCATGGTGGATCCCCTCCACTTATTCCAGCCACCACACACTCCTTCCTTTCAAAAAAATCACCAACCAGCTCAAGCACGAGTTCTAACTATCTTACTGCCATTTTCGATCTCCTTGCTCAAAACTTCATTCACAAAACTGCTTTGGGGGATTGTTCTTCGGTATGTGACTCCTCCAATGGTCCAATTAGTTTTTGTTCTAATGCTTTATTCATTGCAATTTTTTGCTGCCTAGATGGCCCTGTTCTTGAGGTTGCATGTCAAATTTATATGGTCCCAAGTAGTTCTAATGCATCATATAGTCTCTAGGCACTTGTGGGAGTAGTTGCTATTAATTTTGTTGAGTTTGGTTCACTTTTATATGAAGTTACTAAAAATTTCAGAAATTTTCAGAAAATAATGAAGAGATTTTTGAGGTGCTCTTCGAGCCGAAACTCGAAGGATAAGCAAAATGAAGAAGACAAGATGCCCAAATATAATCTCCCTCGCACCACGGAGGCCTCACCAACTTCCTCCGCGACCAACGCGAACATACCTTGTTCCGCCGGAGGCCATTCACGCCTACCAAAACCCCACATCAGGTACAGAGCCAGAGCCGGAACCACAATTTGACCCTTCACGACAGTTTGTTTACCAGTGGGAGCCAGAGGAGATTGCCAACCAGTGGCAACCCGAGGCTTCTTCTCAGTACGACCCTAACTATAACTTTGGATATCCGTCAGGTCAGCCGTGGCCATAGACCAACTTAGGCCAAAAGCCTAAGCTTGGAGGAGTACGTATTTCTCACCGACATTACATTCATATTCACACACTCATGCTAGTTGTAGGTGCTCATACTTTTTCACTATAATATCCATGCTAATTTATTTTCCTTTTTATGCTTTCTTCTTGTGAGTTTGAAAAAACCTTAAGAAAATCAAAAAAAATTAGTAGTAGCTTTTAGCTAGTTACTTTCTTGCTGTAGTAGTAGTAGTAATTAAAAGAAAACTCAAAAAGATTTCTTGTTCTTTTTTTGCTTGTTGGGAGCTTTACCGTGTAAATAGTTTTATTTCTTTTCTTTTCCTTGGGGGTCGAGAGGAGAAGACCACAATGAAATGTTGGAGTGGCTCCTATATGCATTATTGTTGATTTAACCAAGAGCCCATATTGCCGTGTCTTCTCCTATTTATTGAATGCTTGCAGATTCTAGCTTAGTCCAATGCACGTGCATTATTATTATTATTTACATCGTTCGGTCATGCAAGTGAAAGGCAATTATGAAGATATAAGATGGACTAATTGAGATGAGAGAAGCTGGTATGAACTCGACCTCTCTTGTTTTTATAAATATGATTAGTTCATCGTTCCTGATTCAGCCTATTATGAATAAACATGTTTGCAATGACAATTAGAGATTATAGTTGCTTATGACATGCTTAATTAGCTAGAAGTTTATAATGGTTTACCTTGCGTGCCAACATGCTATTATAATGGTTGTGATATGGTATGATGGGGTGGTATCCTCCTTTGAATGATTCGAGTGACTTGACTTGGCACATGTTCATGCATGTAGTTGAAACAAATCAACATAGCCTTCACGATATTTATGTTCATGGTGGATTATATCCTACTCATACTTGCACTCAATGTTCATTAATTTTAATGCATGTTCATGACTGTTGTCGCTCTCTAGTTGGTCGCTTCCCAGTCTTTTTTCTAGCCTTCACTTGTACTAAGCGGGAATACTGCTTGTGTATTCAATCCCTTAAACCCAAAGTTATTCCATATGAGTTCACCATACCTTCCTATATGCGGTATCTACCTGCCGTTCCAAGTAAATTTGTATGTGCCAAACTCTAAACCTTCAAATGAAATTCTGTTTTGTATGCTCGAATAACTCATGTATCAACTAGGGTTGTCTATATCTTCCAATGCTAGGCGGGTTATTCTCAAGAGGAGTGGACTCCGCTCCTCACTCACGAGAAAATGGTTGATCACCGGGATGCCCAGTCCCATGTTTTATGCAAATCAAATCGAAATAATTGCAAACAAAACTCCCCCAGGACTCTTGTTAGTTGGAGGCACTCGTTGTTTCGAGCAAGCCATGGATTGATGCTTGTTGGTGAAGGGAGAGTATAAACTTTACCATTCTATTTGGGAACCACCTATAATGTGTGTAACATGGAAGATATCGAAATCTCCCGGTTGTTATGTTGACAATGAAAGTATACCGCTTAAAATATTATTCATCTCTATTTCAAAAATCGAGCTCTGGCACCTCTACAAATCACTGCTTCCCTCTGCGAAGGGCATATCTATTTACTTTTATGTTGAGTCATCACCCTTTTATTAAAAAGCACCAGCTGGAGAGCACCGCTGTCATTTGCATGCATTACTATTAATTTATATTGGGTATGACTATGACTGGATCTCTTTTACCATGAATTACAATGTTTAGTCAGTCCTTGATATTTAAAGGTGCTCTGCATTGATGTTTTGCGATCTCGGAAAGGGTTAGCGAGACATCATCTTGTTATATCATATCATGATTGTTTTGAGAAAGTGTTGTCATCCAAAATTTGCTATTATTGCTCACTAGTTGATTATGCCATTGATATGAGTAAACATGTGACCTAAGTGTTATTGTGAATATATGGCTAGTTCATAATCTTTGCTGAAAACTTGAATGTTGGCTTTACATATTTACAACAACAAGAGCAAACAGAGTTTGTAAAAGTTTTTCTTTATCACTTTCAGTTTGTCAAGTGAATTGCTTGAGGACATGCAAAGGTTTAAGTTTAGGGAGTTGATACGTCTCCGCCGTATCTACTTTTCCAAACACTCTTGCCCTTGTTTTGGACTCTAACTTGCATGATTTGAATGGAACTAATCCAGACTGACGCTGTTTTCAGCAGAATTGCCAAGGTGTTATTTTTGTGCAGAAACAAAAGTTCTCAAAATGACCTGAAAATCAACGGAGAATTATTTGGGAATATATAAAAAATACTGGCGAAAGAATCAAGGCTAGGGGGGGCCACATCCTGTCCACGAGAGTGGGAGGCGCGCCCCCTGCCTCGTGGACCCCCTGGAGCTCCACCGACATCAACTCCAACTCTATATATTCACGTTCGGGGAGGAAAAAAATCAGAGAGAAGGATCCATCGCGTTTTACGATATGGAGCCACCGCCAAGCCCTAAAATCTCTTGGGAGGGCTGATCTGGAGTCCGTTTGGGGCTCCAGAGAGGGGAATCCGTCATCGTCGTCATCATCAACCATCCTCCATCATCAATTTAATGATGCTCACCGCCGTGCGTGAGTAATTCCATCGTAGGCTTGCTGGACGTTGATGGGTTGGATGAGATTTATCATGTAATCGAGTTAGTTTTGTTAGGGTTTGATCCCTAGTATCCACTATGTTCTGAGATTGATGTTGCTATGACTTTGCTATGCTTAATGCTTATCACTAGGGCCCGAGTGCCATGAATTCAGATCTGAAGCTATTATGTTTTCATGAATATATGTGAGTTCTTGATCCTATCTTGCAAGTCATTAGTCACCTACTATGTGTTATGATCCGGCAACCCCGAAGTGACAATAATCGGGACCACGCCCGGTGATGACCGTAGTTTGAGGAGTTCATGTATTCACTATGTGTTAATGCTTTGGTCTGGTACTCTATTAAAAGGAGGCCTTAACACTAGTAGAAAAAGGACCTAATGTGAGACACATTAATCCCGGTTCGATTTTGGCCCGGTACTAATGGTACCATTAGTGCCGGTTCGAACGGCTATGCATTAATGCCGGTTCGTGTTGAACCTTTAGTACCGGTTCGTGCCACGAACCGGTACTAAAGGGGTGGTGGCAGGCTGGCGTCAGGCCGGGACCCCACGATCACCTTTAGTCCCGGTTCGTGGCACAAACCGGTACTAAAGGGCTAACCTTTAGTACCGGTTCGTGCCACGAACCATGACTAAAGGGGTCTGACCTTTAGTCCTAGTTGGAGACACAAACCGGGACTATAGGGCAATTTTCAAACTCTACCCCTCCCCTCGTGTATCGCCATTTCAGTTTTGACAAAAACAAAAGAAAATGATAAAAAATTCAAAAAATAAAATTCTTCGAGATGTAGTTATATTATTACATGTACTAGTTAGGAAAATTTAAAAAGTGTTATGAAAAAGTAAAGCGGACATAACTTTTGCATACGATGTCAGAAAAAACATATAATATATCAAAATGTTCAGCACGAAAATCCGCATCCGATTTTGACAACCTACAGCCTGTTTGCAATTTTTTAGAATCCTCAAATTTCAAAGGAAAAAAGATATGCTCAAATTTCAGTTTTTTTTGTTCAAACTACTTATTCAAGAAGTATTAATGTTACTACATAGTTATTCAAGAATATAGTGTTACTAAATAATTATTTTAATTTTGGTCAAATCTGGTCAAACTATGGTCAAACTGTGGTCAAATTATGGTCAAATTTATTCAAGAAATATTAGTGTTACTAAATAATTACTGTTTTTTAGAACAATAATTTCAAACTCAAATGGTGAAATGTGTGACCTAATGCTCAAGCTAAACTGCTGAGAGTTAATATGATTGACATATTATATTTGTTAGGATAACAACAAGTGCAGACTTGGAAAGTAGGAGGAATAGAACTCTGAAGTTAAGCATGCTCAGACTGGGGGAGTGAGAGGACGGGTGACCGGCCGGGAAGTTAGATGATTTGGAACAAGTGATCCACACTTGAGTAGTTAATAGGGGTGATTAGAGACTAAATCATCAAATAATTCAGAAAATTGAAAATGGAAAAAAATTCAAATTTTTTTTCCAAAATTTTCAGATTTTTTTTCAAAATAATACCTTTAGTACCGGTTGGTAACGTCCTCCATACCACGGTGTGAGCCCACGCCATGTGGTTGGCCTTTAGTGGCGGTTCGTGCCGAACCGGTACTAAAGGGGGGTCTTTAGTCTCCACTCTTTAGTGCCGGTTGCAGAACCGACACTAAAGGCCCTTACGAACTTAAATCTCTGTTTTCTACTAGTGTAAAATCCCTTAGTTTTCAATAGGACCCTGCTGCCACGGGAGGGCATGACAAAAGATGTCATGCAAGTTCTTTTCCATAAGCACGTATGACTATATTCGGAATACATGCCTACATTACATTGATGAATTGGAGCTAGTTCCGTGTCACCCTATGTTATAACTGTTGCATGAATAATCGCATCCGACATAATTCTCCATCACCAATCCAATGCCTACGAGCTTTTCACATATTGTTCTCTGCTTAGTTACTTTATCGTTGCTACTGTTTCAATCACTACAAAACTGCTATCGTTACTTTTGCCACTACTACCATTACTATCATACTACTTTGCTACTAAATACTTTACTGCAGATATTAAGTTATCCAGGTGTGGTTGAATTGACAACTCAGCTGCTAATACTTGAGAATATTCTTTGGCTCCCCTTGTGTCGAATCAAATACTCTACCCTCGAAAACTGTTGCGATCCCCTATACTTGTGAGTTATCATTCACTAGGCTTTGTGTGATTCTCTTATTGGTTCGATAACCTTGGTTCTCACTGAGGGAAATCATTATCAGCTACTACATTGCTTCACTCTTCCTCCTCGAGGTAAATCCCAACACGGCTCACAAGTAGCACAGGCCGCCCCGACGAGGAGCATGGCGGCAAGGGCATCGTTGCCGACGTGGATGATGTCGCGTCGTACCGCGCCTCCTATGCCTGCGGCCGCGCCATCCACCGGCAACGCGCACGTAATTGCGCCCTGCCGACGGAGAAAGAAGCCGATTGCACGAAGATCGATGAGTTCGTGGCCAGCGCGTCCGCATTCGCCGCCAACATCGAGGGAAAAGTAGAACACGGGAGTCTGCCGCCGCTTGAGTCCCAGGAAGGCCACCGCCGGCACATCGCCGGCTTGCACAACCAGTGACTTGCCCGGTTCTGCAGTGCAGACCATCATCGACCCTCATCTGGGCTCCATGAAAGCGGAGGCGCCCCCCCCTTTCCCGTACGGCTGAAGCATCAGCCGATGGTTTTACTTCGATGAACGGCGGGAAAGCAAGCCGCCCTTTTGCGCTGAAGCATATACCTTCGGGGCTCTCGGCTGTCCGGTGAGCGAGCTGCCAGACATGAGGAAGACAAAGGGATCCCGCGCGGTCAGCCCTATACTAATCTAGTGTATCATGTCATGGGGGTGAAGCTCCGCGCGCCCGTACGCGCACATAATTTTACCGTTTTAGTTAAAATATATTGAAAATATAAACTTTTTTGTCTAGTTTGTATAAATTCCATCATGTTTATATGAAATTCGTCCGTGTTTGCATGAATTTCATCCGGTTTGTTGAAAATTGTTTGACAATGTTTGCGGCTACGGTCGGATGGCGGCCTCTCCCATCCGTGTCCGCGGACGGATGTGGGAGGAAATTTGCGGGCCGCCATTGGAGATGCCCAAATTATATAGGCATGTGAAACAAAATATTACATAAACATATTTGGGAAGTAACAAAAATGGATTATATATGAAATTACATGATTTTTTATGAAAGAAAACAAGGAATTGAAAAGGAACAAAAAATAAAACTACTAGAAAAATATAAAAAAGAAATATAAAAAGAAGTAGAGAGAAAAAAGGGAGCTCCTGGACATGTTCTTTTTCCCACTAATCAAACGATCTAAAAAAACTAGGATTCTTTTTTTTCAGGAAAAAAAACTAAGATTCAAATCCACATACTCCATTTCTTCTCTGTAAAGTAGTATTGTGAGCTCGGGCTCACATTGATGTTTTTTACACGCATGCAAATTTTCACGATAGAATCACATTTGTAGATGTGTGGGGAAAAACAAAATTGATGCTCCGAGATGCTTCAATATCGTGTGAAACCGTCGGTGCGCGAAATCAAACGATGCACTCATCACGCGCCTACTTTGAGACCAAATGGTCTGTGTGTGGACCCTCACCACCTTCATCGGTCTTCTCGAGTGCCGCGTGGGACCTGCTCGGCAGCACTCACCACCTTCGTCCCACCGTCCACGCAGACGCAGCAACGGTGATCGTGCAGCAGCTAGCTTTTTACAAAGGCAGCAGCTCGCTTAATTAGCAAGGAGCTAAGCTAGCTTTTGACAGGTCCCATCGTCACGCGCCTTCACAGTTCACAGACACTGTCTCCGGCCCCTCTCCCGGCAGCGCTGCAGAAGTGTGCTCCCCTCCATTATTGGTGCCCAGCGCCATTGCTCCTCTTCCTCCGCCACCAAACACCAATCATTCAGCTGCTTCTTCTCTTTAGCCAACCTAGCTTCTTCACCAGAGAGCAGATCCAGAGTCAAGGCGGCGAAGGGGAGAGATGGCGGGGGTGGGCGTTGGGACGGGGGCGATGAACTCCCTCCTGGGCAAGCTCACCGCCTTGCTCAGCGACGAGTACAATCTTCTCAAGCGGGTCCGCAAGGAGATCCAGTTCCTTGAGCGCGAGCTCAGCGGCATGCGAGTCTTGCTGGAGAGACTAGCGGACATGGAGGAGAAACTCGATGGCCTGGCAAAGGGCTGGAGAGACAGGGTGCGCGATCTTAGCTACGACATAGAAGACTGCATCGACCGCTTCATGGACCGCCTTGGAAGCGGAGATGCCAAGCCAAAGTTCATGAAGAGGACGGCGCGCCGGCTCAAGACTCTGTGGGCGCGCCATGACATCGCGACCCAGATCAAAGAGCTCAAAACTCGCGTCATGGAGGAAAGCGAGCGCCGTGGCAGGTACCAGCTTCCTACCTACTCTTGCAGCTGTATTTCTGGATGCAACGGTGAGATTAATAAAGTTTCGTTTGTTCAAAAATGATACTAGGTACAAGCTTGACGAGAGTTACTACGGTGCAACGAAGACGGTGGAGATAGACCCGCGGATAACTGCCATCCACGAGGAGGTCAAGGGCTTGGTGGCAATGGACGGCCCAATGAAGCACGTCATTGCCTTGCTGATGGATGAGAGTAAGGAGTTGAAAGTGGTGCCGATTGTCGGATCAGGAGGGTTGGGGAAGACAACCTTGGCCATGGAGGTCTATCGCAAGATTGGATTAGGAGGAGACTTCCAGTGCCAAGCTTGTGTGTCAGTGTCGCGCACACTTGAACTGGTGAAGCTCCTGAAAGATATCTTGTCTCAGACCGATAAAGATGCATACAAAGAATGTCAGAGTTGGGAAAAGGAACAACTAATCCGTGAAATCAAACATATCTTGACAGGAAAGAGGTACGGAGTATATAGATGATTTGCTTTAAAAAAATTTATCCCCCCTCTTTATACATGCACCTAGAATTAATATATTTCATATATTTGGACTATTGGAACAATTATTATTATTTAAACTTAGCTAGTTTGAACCAGGCTAGATTAAATGGTCATCCCTAGTTGTCTTGAGTATGTTTAGTTCCTTGAACATATATATTGTTTTCGCATTACCTCAAACTAGCCTACCGATTGACTGTTGGTCGTAAACACACATTCAGTAAATACTTTTAATCTTACATTTTAGCTTCACAAAACAGGCATACATAAAAAAAAGTCCACATTCAACCCTCCATGTAATGATAGCTGATTTACTTCGCAAGACTAGACACTAGAGCTAGACAGCTGTGAATGCAGGAATAGTGCAAGCAAATCAGAAACGGGGCTCTGCTACATTATGAACCCTTCCTATAGTTGTCCAACTAACAAAATGAATTGCTATTTAACCCAAGCATCCATGTTGTATCCTTAGAATCCTAGAAATACCCACCCAACTACTTGTAGAAATTTCAGAGATTCAGATAGGCTGACTTATAGAAATCAGCACCAAGGAATGAAACTATTTATCGCGTACAAAGATTCTGAAGGAAGACTGCCCTGTTTTTTCCTCCAAAAGATTGCTTTCACATTTTCTCACGGAATCCTGGAACACTCTTTCTCCATAAAAAAAACTTCCTTAAAATCTTCTTAACCAGAACCAAGAAACATGTGTGCAATCTTTGTGTGCCATGCCACGAGATAAATGGATGACGATAGAAAATAACCACCACCGGAATAAATCTTGAAACCACCATAACCATTTGCTCAATGGTATCGATCCAAGCCATGTAAACATAGCAATTTGAGACAGAATGAGGCCAGGAAACCATTAAAATAGAGTATACCTTTTAACGTCACCTAAATGTGCACCAGAAAATGCAATTGAAACTTTACTCATTCCCTTTAACGAAGATAAAATAAGTAACAGTAAATGCACCTACGCAAGATATCAAATTAAAAAGGTGTGAAAGAAATGAGTTCCGTAAATCAACCAAACATTCTTTACTAAGCTAGCAAAAACATGGCTGCAGCTAGTACGCTTGTCTGTCTCAATCTGAATGATCTTAATGACCCGCTGAGAGTTGTAATCAATTGCATGCATGGAAATAAACTTTATACTACATACTTTCAGTGTTTCTCTTTCATTAAAGAAAATACACAAATATATCAGCTGTAGCCTATAGATGGTCTCAGCTTACAATGACATTGAGCAGGAGAGAACTAGCAAGTATACCAAATAAAAATAAAAACACACAAATACTAGTAACGTTCAAGCACCTTGTACATTCGCAATTTTCGACTTTAATCTTTGGCTTGGGCACCACCTCCTCAATCCTTGTTTCCTCCATAGTGGCTGATAAAGCATTCCATTGCCACAGGGCAGTAGGGCTCCCCGTGCACACAACGATAGCAGGGAGAACAGAGAAAACGTGGATAAAATACAAGCCTACAAATATCTTATCTTTATATAATGAATCATCAATTAGATGCCATGTTGGGTGGGCTGGACGAACACGCACCCGCCGGGTGGTTAGGGTCTACTAAATTCCAGGGTTAAGGATTTGTGGTTTAAACGGTGCTAAATTCCAAGGTTAGAACTTAAAGTAGAATTGATCTTTCTTCTACCAATGGAAAGTCGTTTATCCCTTGATATGATTTAGATACTATCGTTTTCACTTACCATGAGGATGCAGTGAGATACTTCTAAT
Source organism: Triticum urartu (assembly GCF_003073215.2). Lineage (NCBI taxonomy): Eukaryota > Viridiplantae > Streptophyta > Magnoliopsida > Poales > Poaceae > Triticum > Triticum urartu. The sequence continues at coordinate 558,619,318 of NC_053022.1, read as the reverse complement.
ACGTAAGTTTGATTGATACAAAAAAGGTACTGCAAAATTAAGTGTGCAACATTTATGCATCTGTTTGCCATTATCAAATTAATTGCTAGCACAAGTCTCACGGTTAACGAGAATGCTTAACAAGGCACACTACTCAATGCAGGTATTTAATTGTTATTGATGACGTATGGAAAGAACAAGATTGGAAATTGGTCAAGGCAGCATTTCCTGAGAATAATAATGGTAGCAGAATAATTGCTACTACACGCATTACAGGTGTAGCTAAGCTATGTTGTTCCGTCTCAGATGAGCAACCCTATCAAATGGCACCTCTAGATGATGCTGATTCTCGAAGATTGTTCTTTAAGAGAATTTTCTACTCAAATGATTCATGTCCTTGTGAACTGGAAGAAGTTTCTGCTAGGATTTTAAAAAAATGTGGCGGACTGCCACTGGCTATAATTACATTTGCAAGTTTGCTTGCCAGTAAGGCACATAACAAGGATGAATGGGAGAGACTGCAAGATTCCATTGGTACTGGTTCTTCGTTTGATAATGATGGGAACTTAAAAGGGATGAAAGATATATTGTTACATAGTTACCTGGATCTTCCCCACCACTTGAAGACTTGTTTATTATACTTGTGTATATATCCAGAGGACTCCATGATCAATATTAAACTGTTGAAATGGAAATGGATAGCGGAAGGATTCATTGCTACACAATGGGGAAGTTTGGATCAAGTAGCACATAACTGTTTTAATGAGCTCGTTAATAGAAATATGATTCATCCAGTTTATGGTAATTATGGCAGTTCAGTGAAATATTGTAGGGTCCATGATATGGTGCTTGACCTTATTATATCTTTATCGGATGAGGAGAATTTTGCCACTGTCTTAAATGGGCGTATATGCAATTCTTTCCCAAATAAGATACGTCGTCTGTCCATGCAATCTAGTGGGAAAGGGCATAAAGGGGCAGTTGATGCAATTACAGAAACCACGGTACATGTTCGCTCACTGACTGTGTTTATGCTGCATAAGCAGATACCCCATCTCGTGGACTTCCATGCTTTGAGGGTGTTGGATCTTGAAAAATGTTATTGGTTGGAAAACAAGCATGTAAAACACATAGGAAGTTCATGCCAGCTGAGGTATTTGAGAATTGGCGGTTTTAAAATTACTGAGCTTCCTGGTGAAATTGGAAAGCTGCAGCACTTGGAGACTCTGGATTTGAGAGACTGTGATTCACTTCTAAGACTGCCATCAACCGTGGCGGAGTTGCGGAAATTGCTGCGTCTATTTGTCAGCAGGAACACACAATTACCTGCAGGTGGGTTCTGGAGTCTGCAGGCCTTGGAGGAGTTAAGCTTCCAGGAAACTGACGACCCAGTGAGATTTGCGGAGGAAGTAAATGAGTCGGGCAAATGCAACCTTCGCTATCTTCGTACTGGAGGAGAGATAGCCAAGCGTCTGTTCTGTAGCCCATGCTGCACATACCCGTGCCTCCAAGTTCTTAAAATTGAGTCAATTTTTAGAGTGGAAATGGTTCCCAGGGGAATGGCCTCCCTCAAGAATCTCGTGAAACTATGCATATGGGTCAAGGAATTTGATAAGGAGGGTCTCCAAGTTCTCATGGGCATGCCTTCTCTGGCCCATCTGGAGCTTGGCATAATAGGAGGGTCCAATGAAAAGCTGATCATCGGTACTGATGGATTCAAACTGCTAAAGGTCTTCTACTTCCACTATTTACGCCCCCGTTTTGTTGTTGAAGTGAAACCAACGGGTGGACTGCGGCTAACATTTGCACCAGGTGCTATGCAAGCACTCCATTATCTCCGTCTTGACTTGAACCCAATGTTTGTGGCGTCCGACTTTTTTGAAGACTTGGGTGTCGAGCATCTTCCAGGCCTTGCACAGCTCGAGGTCGAAATCAGTTGTTTCAGAGCAACTCCACGCAGGGTGAAGGCTCTTGAGTGTTCCGTTGAAAAAGCAAACAACTTGCTCCCCAAGTGCAGAATCCGCGTCAGCAGAGCCCTTGAAGATTACATGTTGAAGGATGACAAGGAGTGGGAAGAGGTCGTCGCAAACAGAATCTCGGGCGAAGAGAGGAGACCAGAAGAATGAGAGAGTGACCACCAAGAACTTGCCACCTAGCTTAATCCTGGTAACTCAAATGATGGTGATTTTTTTTACTCACTCCTAGGAGCAGCAATTTTTTATAATATGTCCTACACTCATCTTGAACAGCAGTTCGTGGATCTGGAGAATCCACGAACAGCAATCAAGTAATGCATCTGGAGAATCCAGTCCTGCTACTTACTGCAAAGTCCGCAACTCAACTGGCCGGCCATCAGCATTTGGTTCCAAAAGCGACTCTGTTGAGCGGATCACATATATTCAAGGTGATTTATCTGTAGTGTGAGCTAGTATTTTTTTCTTCCTAAATCTATCGCCAGCCTCCGCCGTCTTGCTGGGTTGCTTGAGTTAGAACAGACATTAGTAGTAGATGTGTTTTTAATTCGCTGTTGGGGAAGCTTGAGTTGTGTAGCACCCTGAGTTCCATTTAACTCTTGTGGTGGCAAATCTATGTTGTTGTTCAATAATTGAAGTAAGCTCGGCTCTGCACTGGGACTGAACATGCTACTCTTGTCCCCTTGACTGACGCTGTAACATTCAAGCAAACTTATTTTTCTCTATCAGAACTAGTGCAGGCTGTATCACCTATTTCTCTCGATTAATTGTGGTCAGTAATGTATGGCTGTATAACCTGCTTGCATGTTGCAAAAAGGAAGGTTGGTTGGTTATTCAGTCAAGGTACTCCAAGCCTAGCTAACATGCCGTGCCTGAGCTTAAACTATCGATCTTGTGGTAAATCAGACACTAATGCCGATTTTGTGAGTCCATGCATGTTCTTGTAATTTCAACTGAATCTGGGTGGCCATACACTAGGTGTCAGACACCCAAACTTGATGAACATGTCATCTGTTCAGAGGCAAGCAACATCAGGCACGGTTGAAATTCTGCTTCTCTCAACTCGTCACATCTCGCTTCCTCTTCCTCTTTCTTTCCATCTCCATTACAGCACGACTCTTAATACTGACGGCAGGGAGTACAGACACATAATAAAATTCGGTTACTTGTGACTTGAGCATGAGTCTGCGACTTCAGATACCGTCCCAGCCAAGATGAGCTTTTACTGATTTCCAGGAGTACATCTTCATCACCATCGTCTGCCTGGAGTTTTGCATTCTATCTACAGTTGCTAATGGCGATGACTGCTGACTTTCTTATCGCCAGCCTTTATACTGTTCGGGAAATTGAGCTCGTCCCTTTCAAGAAACTATATATCGCCAGCCTTTGCCAAGATCAGCTTTCGTGGCGACTAATACATTGTACGCGCTGACCCTCAAGTGTTGGTTAATAGACTAGAGCTAGGCAGTGAATGAAAGAATCATGCAAACAAACCTAGAAAATATACTGATGGAAATTTCACTAAAGTGATAGTGCTAGACTGCTTCATATCAATCCTAGAAATATTCACCAAAGTACTTACGGAAATTTCAGAGATTCTGACAGATCAACTTACAGCACGACTCCGACTGACTCCTATAAATTCTCTTCTCTGAACTTGCCACATCTTGCTTCCTCTCTATCTCCGTTCCAGCAGGACTCCAAAACTGACGGCAGGGAGTACAAACTTCATAACTGAACCCAGAGGTCCTCCTGATGATACGAAGCCTGCAAACACAACAAGGCAAAAACCATTTGTCCATTCTGGGTTAACAACTGCTGCAATCTACCTCTAAGAAATGGACTGCACACAGGCAATGATAAAAAGAAAAAAGGAGTCGTCTCCACTCGACAATACCAGCAGTAGTATTTGTTGAGCCACACTACTGAAGGATCATATATTGAACAGATTAAACCCCACAAAAACAGCAATGATATATTACCAATGCATGTCCTGTCCCCCTTTGTCCATGAATACCAGTGCGTGTGGACATTGGTTGACTCATTGGACTAAGAACACGACTGAAACACCCAACACCACCTCCCTCCCTCCATCTCATGCACCTGATTACCGTAAACTTTGTCAGATGTTCAGTGATTCGTACAAACACACCTTGACGGATGGTACAGAGATGAAACACTAGCAGCAGCGGAAAAACAGAACTGAAGGCAAAAAAAAAAGGAGGGAGCACAACCAAAGATTGAAGATTTACCCTGTACACCGGTTGCAACCGTTGCTTTCGCGTACATCACCCTCTCCATGCACATCCTGGAGGAGTCGCAACTGGTCTTTCCACCCTGCTTCTATCTCCAGGAAAGCGAGACACTTTGAAACAGAAAAAAATGAAATGCGACGCAGACACACTTGAAAAATTCAGTTAAAAAACAACACAACTCTTCCAGGCATGGAAACACAAACGGGACCCCGCCGAAAATGACCAGGAACCCGCCCAACTGAACCGAGGAGATCCGGTTCAAAAGAACCACAGCCCCTCGTGCTGGGTTAGGTGACCGGGCGGCCAGGATAACTGACTGATGGCGAATTCAAAATCAGCTGACTATAAAATAATAAAAGTGCATTCGGGATTTCATTAAAGCAAGTGGTAATTACACAAATATATTAGCTGGAGCTTGTAGGTGCTACCAGCTTACAATATGACACCAATCAGGAGAGAAAATCCAAGCAACTAAACAGGACACACGAATCCTAGTAACCCTCTAACATCTTATACATCACAAGTTTGGACTGGAATCTTGAGCTGCTGCACAACCTCCTAAATCCTGGTATGCTCCAGAGTGCGCAAGAAAGCATTCCATTGCTGCAGTAAGTAGATCATTTTGTAGAGATCACAACGGTGAGATAACCATAGACAGGCAAACAAGGGAAGCCGGCTGCGACACGATCTCTGGAAAGACTACCTAACACAACCGTCTCAAGTGTCAACATGAGGACATGTCAAAGGGATCAGCCTCAGAAAAACCATGGTATTTGAAGCTCTTCTTTGTATCCCATTTTAGTTCAATCTGTGCATCTCGAGAAGCTCTATTCTCCACTTGCAACCGTTTACGCTGAAAACGCATCCATTTGCTGTTGCAGCGGTTGACAACTCCAATTTCCATTTCCTTAAGCACTTTTGCATTCAAAACAAAGAACTGGGCAAAGTGAATAACTTGTGTCCGGTTACCATCGTAATTCTTCAATACCACTTTTTTTAGATGGAGTTCTAGGCATTCAATTGGATCCAGTGGGTCATACTTGCGCACATTATTCATATCCTCCTGTGGGTGCGACTGCAGACAGAAGAATGAAATAATATAAAGGCAGTCACTAAAGAACTGAATTAGTAACACATACAGAACAGTTCAGCAAGTCGTGATTAAGTCTAACTCAATGTTGATTTTCATATTTAAAGACAGAAGAAGTTTGTATACTCACAATGACGTATAGCCTCTCTAAGAAAGTGAAGCACTTGAGTAGGCCAACAATTGCATCCAGATTGGGACCAATAGAGTCAACAACCAAAATCTTCACTTTATGCATTATGGTTGTCAAGCTGACATCAATTGTTTTCTGGAGGAAAATAAAACAAGTGTGAATAAGAATGATAGCTTGTAGTATATAGGAATGTCGAATGCGCGATTGGCCTTACGGCTACCTGGAGAACTGTGGTTCCAGGCTTGAGTGTAGATATGCCATGAGACAACAACCCCAATAGCTCCAGTTTAGGTGCCCCGGTTATCCGGATGGTCGCCGGACCAATGTGTGAATCATGTAGTATTAACCTCTCAAGGCATGGGACGTCCTGGACGAGCAGCTCTTGGCAAGTGACGATACCTTGTTTGTCCCGATGGGGAGAGAAGCTGAAGCGCCTAACCGTCGGGGAGCTGATGCAGAGGCGACCGATGCCGATGCTTCGGTCCAGCGAAAGGCTTTCCAAGGCAATGCAGCCAGAGAGCATGCCGTGGAGAGAGTCCTCCGAGATGCTGACGCGGCACAGGGTGAGCTGCTTGAGGCGCGGAAACTTCGGGGACGCGGTCAACGCGGGGAACTCGCAGCTGCCGAACTTGGCCGCGCGGAGCGTCGGCGCGAAGCAGAGCGCGGACGGCGGCATCGGGTGGCATGCGTCCCCGTGCACTCTGGTGTAGGCGATTTCGAGATCCTGCAGGCGGGCGAGCGACCCGGCGCGGAGCCAGCGGTCGATCTGGCCCAGTGGGAAGGCCTGGCGGAGCGAGAACCGGCGGGCGGGGCCGGGGTGGTCGGAGAGGATCCTGGAGACGACGGCGACGTGCTTGCGGGCGTCGCCCGCGCAGAAGCGGCGGTCGATCGACAGGTTGAGCGGCGCCGCGGACGAGCGCCAGAGGGGGCGCCACCGGCGCGAGAGGACCTGCGTGCGCGCGCCGTCCTTGGTGGGGAGGAGCGAGACGACGGCGCCGAGGACGTCGTCGGGGAGGTGGCTGATGAGATCGTCGACGCTTCTCTGTTGCTCCCGGAGGCCGGGACTCCACAACGGCACTTGCCGGTCGTCGGATCGGCGGCTCGCCAACGCGTGCGCTCCGGGGACGGCTGCCGCCGCCGCCGCCGCGTCCTCCATGGCCGGCGGTTGGCGCGCACGAGGGGTTGGGGTCGTTGCTGTGAGTGTGGGGGATTTCAGGATTTGGGAACGTGTTTTTTTTTCTTCTGGATAGAAGGATAATTGGGGAACGTGTTTTTTTTTTCTTCTGGAGAGAGGATGTTTTTTTTTGAGAAATTCTGGAGAGAGGATGTGACGGAGAGGCAGAGGGCCAGCGTTGACCATGTGACGGAGAGGCAGAGGGCGGTAGACCCAGGCCAGCCCAAGCCCGTTCCACTTTCGCGAATGGACAAGCCTTTGACCCTGTGCCAGCGTTTGTAGGAAACAAATGTTTATACCTTTTTTTTTGCGGGGGAAACAAATGTTTATACAACAAAGTGAAAACAAATGTTCGTGTAGTATAAACATGTTTCATACCATCCAAAAGAATCTACGTGGTATTGTCAATAAATTTTTGTTTCAAAGAATGTCCGTGAATTTTTTTGTAAAATATTTATACAATGTAAAAAATGTTAACACATTTGAAGAAAATGTTTCACGCCATTAAAAACATATTGAACGTGCATTTGAAAAATATTTTACATGTATTCGAAAAATGTTAAAAGTATGTATTTAAAAGATACATGTCATATATTTGAAAAACAATATTCAACATGTAGTAAAAATGTAAATTGCGTATTGGAAAAGTAGACATGAGTTAAAAAAAAGGAAAACAAATGAAACCAAAAAATCGGTGAAAAACATAAAAAGAATAGAAAACAAAGAAAACCAGTGAAAAACATTTACAAACAGCACAAAGAAACAAAGAAAGAAAGAAAACATGCGGAATCAGCTCAGACGAGCTACAGTATTGGCCCATCCCCAGAGGTGAGGCCGGGTTATATATCTCGGAATAACTGAGATATAGCCTTGTCTCAAAAAAGAGACTGAGATATAGCCCTAGTGTACGTATAGCACTGCGGAAATATTTACTTCAGGTTTTTGTTTGGCAATTTCTTTTATTTTTATTGTGTTACCCAAATTTACAAATGTTCAAATAATGTTCAGGAATACTTTTGGAAACTAGTTACGAATACAGAAACAATTCAAGAATTCAAAAAATGTTCATGACTTCCAAAATTATTTGCGAATTCAAAAAGTATTGATGATTTCAAAGAAATATAAAAAATCAAAATATTTTGTGGATTCAGTATAATGCTAGTGAATTCAATAAAATTGAAAAATTGAAAAATATTCGCAAATTCCAGAACAAAATTTATCAAATTTGGAGAAGGCGCCCGATTTAAAAATGTTCATGAATGTCAAGAAATGCTTAGGGATTCCAAAAATAATCATGAATACCAAAAATATTACAAAATCCAAAATTGTTCGACAATTTAAAAATATTTTCAATTAAAAAAACTATTCACGGAATCAAAGTTTGTTTGCAATTTATAAAATTATTCGCAAAAACAAAATGTTCGCGAACTTTAATAAATGTTCCAGCAATCATTAAACGTCCATGAATTTTAAAAAAGTTCGTAGACTCGAATTGTGTCTGATTTTTTTGAAAAATTGAAAATATGTTCACCAAAAATATTCACGAATTTGAAACTGGAAAAGGAATAATGAGAAAAAGGGAAACTAGTGAAACAAAAGGAGAAACATTTATTTTACTTTTTAAAAGGACAAAAATGGTGAAAAAAATAAGAACAAACAGAAAAACAAAGATAACTAATCAAAAACCTTTACAAGCAGCACAAGAAACAAAAGATAGAGAAAAAAACCAGGGCGCCCCTATGTCTCGCTGTAATCGAGACGAGGGCAGCCTCATGTCGGGGAAGCTCCAGCCCTTTTTTTTGTGTTTTTCTTTTTGGCTTTATTTGTATACTTTAGAGAAAACAATCTATAAACAATAAAAACATCTGACCAGGCATTTGGAAAAATTAAAATGTGTGTAGAGAAAATGTTTATCACGTATACAAAAATGGAGTACAAAAAATTGATCATCTATTCAAAGAATGTTAATCTAGCATTTAAAAAATGTTGAAAAATTATTTGAAAATGTTAGTGAAGCACTTGAGAAATGTTTAATGTGTATAGAAAAAAATATTGAGCATGTATTAAAAATTGATGAATTTTTTTGGTCATGTACATAAAATGTTAATCAACCATTTGAAAAAAGGTTGAACATGTAGTTTAACATGTTAATCAAGCATTTCAAAAAATTTAAATGTGCATAGAAACAATGTTGACCATGTATTAAAGAAATTTTGAATTTTTAATCATGTAAATAAAAATACTGAAAACGCATTTGAAATTTTTTGAACAAGCATTTCAAAAATGTTAAATTTGTATAGAAAGAATGTTGACCATGTATTAAATAAATGATAAGTTTTCTATCATGTAAGTAAAAATGTTGAAAAAGCATTTGAATTTTTTTTGATCAAGCATTTCAAAAATGTTAAATTTGTATTAAAAAAACTGTTGACCATGTATTAAAAAGGTGATGATACATTTTGATAATGTGTATAGAAGAAGTTAATTGAGCATTTAGAAAATGTTAAATGTACATAGAAATGTTTTTGGCCATGTGTTCAATAAATGTTAATATTGCATTTAGAAAATATTAGTCAAACATTTGAAAAAGGTTAAATGTGCATAGAAAAAAAATTAATCTTTGTATTTCAAAAATGATGATTTATGATATGAAAAATATTTAAAAATGTGCATAGAAACAATGTTAACCATATATAGAAAAATGTTGAAGTCATATTGATAAAAAATTAAAGGTTTATTAGAAAAATGTTGTTGACATATACAAAAAATGTAGAATAAAAACAAAAGAAACAAAGAAAACCAAAAAATGAAAAAAACAAAAGAAAAAATTTAACCCAGAAATGAAAAATAAAACCGAAGAAACAAATGTAAAAAGAATAAAAAATGAAAATAAAACAAAAATTGGAGAAGAAAAATGAAAAGAAACAAAAGACAACAAAAAGCATTTAAAACCGTAGAAACAAATGAAAAAAGAATGAAAAAAATAAATGTTTAAGAAAAAAAGAAAAATAACAAAAAAGCAAAAAGGAAGAAAAACTGAATAACACAGAAGAAAATAGAGAAAGAAAAGGAAAAACATAGAAAAACCGGGAAAATCAGTGAAAAAGTAGCTCTTCAGGCCTCAAGAAGGGCGCGTCCAGCTACTTTGCGCAATATTCTGGAGACTAGGGATGGATGCTATATTTTTTAGGATTACCAGGGATCAATTTCTGGGTTTCCCCATTTTTGGTACAGTTAACGTGGCTCTAGATACCAAGATGATGTAGGGTAGAACCCTAATCACCCGATCTTTCACGAAAGGAGCGGAATCCCGCGAAGAACACGAAGAACACAAAGGAGAAAACGAGGGAAACACAAGGGAAAACGAAGAGGAACACTCAAACTAACAAGAACAAGTCACACACGTGTTAGATCCTCGGATACATAGAATGATACACGGTCCACGGACAACTAAGGACGATACAAGTAGTACGATCTTCTCCGTGAGGAGGTCTTGAGGGGGCCGCCCAAGAGGGGGTCTTGATGTCTTCTCCGCAAGGAGGTCTTGAATCCAAAGGGATCTTCTCCGTAGAGGCCACGGTCTCTCTCGTGGAGTAGATCCGATGTGGATGAGCAATGCTCTGTCTCTCAAATGAGCTAAACCAATGCTAACCCTAGAACGTAGGATGAAGGGGAGTTTATATAGTCTAAGGGGAGAAGGGATACACGGGCCTCGTGTTGGGTAACGTAGTAATTTCAAAAAAATTTCCTACGCACACGCAAGATCATGGTGATGCATAGCAACGAGAGGAGAGAGTGTTGTCTACGTACCCTCGTAGACTGAAGCGGAAGCGTTGACACAACGTAGAGGAAGTAGTTGTACGTCTTCCCGATCCGACCGATCCAAGCACCGAACGGACGGCACCTCCGAGTTCTGCACACGTTTAGCTCGATGACGCTCCCCGGGCTCCGATCCAGCAAAGCTTCGGGGAGGAGTTCCGTCAGCACGACGGCGTGGTGACGATCTTGATGTTCTACTGTCGCAGGGCTTCGCCTAAGCACCGCTACAATATGACCGAGGTGTAATATCGTGGAGGGGGGCACCGCACACGGCTAAGGAACGATCATAAAGATCAACTTGTGTGTCTATGGGGTGCCCCCTGCCCCGTATATAAAGGAGTGGAGGAGGGGAGGGCCGGCCCTCTCTATGGCGTGCCCTAGGGGAGTCCTACTCCCACCGGGAGTAGGATTCCCCCTTTCCTAGTCCAACTAGGAGTCCCTCCATGTAGTAGGAGTAGGAGACAAGGAAGAGGAAGGGAGAAGGGAAGGAAGGAGGGGGCGCAGCCCCTCCCCCTAGTCCAATTCGGACTAGGCCTTGGGGGGGTGCGTGGCCTGCCCTAGGCAGCCCCTCTCTCTTTCCCGTATGGCCCAATAAGGCCCAATACTTCTCCCGGCGAATTCCCGTAACTCCCCGGTACTCCGAAAAATACCCGAATCACTCAGAACCTTTCCGAAGTCCGAATATAGTCGTCCAATATATCGATCTTTACGTCTCGACCATTTCGAGACTCCTCGTCATGGCCCCGATCTCATCCGGGACTCCGAACTCCTTCGGTACATCAAAACTCATAAACTCATAATATAACTGTCATCGAAACCTTAAGCGTGCGGACCCTACGGGTTCGAGAACAATGTAGACATGACCGAGACACGTCTCTGGTCAATAACCAATAGCGGAACCTGGATGCTCATATTGGCTCCTACATATTCTACGAAGATCTTTATCGGTCAGACCGCATAACAACATACGTTGTTCGCTTTGTCATCGGTATGTTACTTGCCCGAGATTCGATCGTCGGTATCCAATACCTAGTTCAATCTCGTTACCGGCAAGTCTCTTTACTCGTTCCGTAATACATCATCTCGCAACTAACTCATTAGCTGCAATGCTTGCAAGGCTTAAGTGATGTGCATTACCGAGAGGGCCCAGAGATACCTCTCCGACAATTGGAGTGACAAATCCTAATCTCGAAATACGCCAACCCAACATGTACCTTCGGAGACACCTGTAGAGCTCCTTTATAATCACCCAGTTATGTTGTGACGTTTGGTAGCACACAAAGTGTTTCTCCGGCAAACGGGAGTTGCATAATCTCATAGTGATAGGAACATGTATAAGTCATGAAGAAAGCAATAGCAACATACTAAACGATCGGGTGCTAAGCTAATGGAATGGGTCATGTCAATCAGATCATTCATCTAATGATGTGATCCCGTTAATCAAATAACAACTCTTTGTCCATGGTTAGGAAACATAACCATCTTTGATTAACGAGCTAGTCAAGTAGAGGCATACTAGTGACACTCTGTTTGTCTATGTATTCACACATGTATTATGTTTCCGGTTAATACAATTCTAGCATGAATAATAAACATTTATCATGAAATAAGGAAATAAATAATAACTTTATTATTGCCTCTAGGGCATATTTCCTTCAGTCTCCCACTTGCACTAGAGTCAATAATCTAGTTCACATCGCTATGTGATTAACACCAATAGTTCACATCTTTATGTGATTGGTTCACATCTCTATGTGACTAACACCCAAAGGGTTTACTAGATTCAATAATCTAGTTCACATAGCTATGTGATTAACACCCAAAGAGTGATCAGGTTTTGCTTGTGAGAGAAATTTAGTCAACGGGCCTGCCAAATTCAGATCTGTATGTATTTTGCAAAAGTCTATGTCTACAATGCTCTGCACGGAGCCACTCTAGCTAATTGCTCCCACTTTCAATATGTATCCAGATTGAGACTTAGAATCATCTGGATCAGTGTCAAAAACTTGCATCGACGTAACCCTTTACGACGAACCTTTTTGTCACGTCCATAATCGAGAAACATATCCTTATTTCACTAAGGATAATTCTGACCGCTGTCCAGTGATCTACTCCTAGATCACTATTGTACTCACTTGCCAAATCAGTGCAGGGTATACAATAGATCTGGTACACAGCATGACATACTTTATAGAACCTATGGCCAAGGCATAGGGAATGACTTTCATTCTCTTTCTATCTTCTGCCGTGGTCGGGCTTTGAGTCTTACTCAACTTCACACCTTGTAATACAGGCAAGAACTCTTTCTTTGACTGCTCCATTTTGAACTACTTCAAAATCTTGTCAAGGTATGTACTCATTGAAAAAACTTAATCAAGCGTCTTGATCTATCTCTATAGATTTTGAAGCTCAATATGTAAGCAACTTCACCGAAGTCTTTCTTTGAAAACTCCTTTCAAACACTCCTTTATGCTTTACAGAATAATTCTACATTATTTTTGATCAACAATATGTCATTCACATATACTTATCAGAAATGCTGTAGTGCTCCCACTCACTTTCTTGTAAATATAGGCTTCACCGCAAGTCTGTATAAAACTATATGCTTTGATCAACTCATCAAAGCGTATATTCCAACTCCGAGATGCTTGCACCAATCCACAGATGGATCGCTGGAGCTTGCATATTTTGTTAGCACCTTTCGGATTGACAAAACCTTCTGGTTGCATCATATACAACTCTTCTTTAATAAATCCATTAAGGAATGCAGTTTTGTTTATCCATTTGCCAGATTTCATAAAATGCAGCAATTACTAACATGATTCGGACAGACTCAAGCATAGATACGAGTGAGAAGCTCTCATCGTAGTCAACACCTTGAACTTGTCGAAAACCTTTTGCGACAATTCTAGCTTTGTAGATAGTAACACTACTATCAGCGTCCGTCTTCCTTTTGAAGATCCATTTATTCTCAATTGCTTGCCGATCATCGGGCAAGTCAACCAAAGTCCAAACTTTGTTCTCATACATGGATCATATCTCAGATTTCATGGCCTCAAACCATTTCGCGGAATCTGGGCTCATCATCGCTTCCTCATAGTTCGTAGGTTCGTCATGGTCAAGTAACATGACCTCCAGAACAGGATTACCGTACCACTCTGGTGCGGATCTCACTCTGGTTTACCTACGAGATTCGGTAGTAACTTGATCTGAAGTTACATGATCATCATCATTAGCTTCCTCACTAATTGGTGTAGTAGTCACAAGAACAGATTTTTGTGATGAACTACTTTCCAATAAGGGAGAAGGTACAATTACCTTATCAAGTTTTCTACTTTCCTCCCACTCACTTCTTTCGAGAGAAACTCCTTCTCTGGAAAGGATCCATTCTTAGCAACGAATGTCTTGCCTTCGGATCTGTGATAGAAGGTGTACCCAAAAGTTTCCTTTGGGTATCCTATGAAGACATATTTCTCCGATTTGGTTTTGAGCTTATCAGGATGAAACCTTTTCATATAAGCATCACAATCCCAAACTTTAAGAAACGACAACCTTGGTTTCTTGCCAAACCACAGTTCAGATTGTGTCGTCTCAACGGACTTAGATGGTGCCCTTTTAAACGTGAATGCAGCTGTCTTTAATGCATAACCCCAAAATGATAGTGGTAAATCGGTAAGAAACATCATAGGTCGCACCATATCTAATAAAGTACGGTTATGACGTTCGGACACACCATTACATTGTGGTGTTCCAGGTGGCGTGAGTAGTGAAACTATTTCACATTGTTTTTAACTGAAGGCCAAACTCGTAACTCAAATACTCTTCTCTATGATCAGATCATAGAAACTTTATTTTCTTGTTTCGATGATTTTTCACTTCACTCTGAAATTCTTTGAACTTTTCAAATGTTTCAGACTTATGTTTCATCAAGTAGATATACTCATATCTGCTCAAATCATCTGTGAAGATCAGAAAATAATGATACCTGTCGCGAGCCTCAATATTCATCGGACCACATACATCAGTATGTATGATTTCCAACAAATCTGTTGCTCGCTCCATTGTTCCGAAGAACAGAGTCTTAGTCATCTTGCCCATGAGGCATGGTTCGCAAGCATCAACTGATTCATAATCAAGTGATTCCAAAAGCCCATCAGCATGGAGTTTCTTCATGCGCTTTACACCAATATGACCTAAACGGTAGTGCCACAAATAAGTTTGCACTATCATTATTAACTTTGCATCTTTTGGTTTCAATATTATGTTTATGTGTATCACTATGATCGAGATCCAACGAACTATTTTCATTGGGTGTGTAACCATATAAGGTTTTATTCATGTAAACAGAACAACAATTTATTCTCTTACTTAAATGAATAACCGTATTATAATAAACATGATCAAATCATATTCATGCTCAACGCAAACACCAAATAACACTTATTTAGGTTCCACACTAATCCCGAAAGTATAGGGAGTGTGCTATGATGATCATATCAATTTTGGAACCACTTCCAACACACATCGTTACTTCACCCTTAACTAGTCTCTGTTTATTCTGCAACTCCCGTTTCGAGTTACTAACCTTAGCAACTGAACTAGTATCAAATACTGAGGGGTTGCTATAAACACTAGTAAAGTACACATCAATAACATGTATATCAAATATACTTATGTTCACTTTGCCATCCTTTTTATCCGCCAATCACTTGGGGTAGTTCTGCTTCCAGTGACCAGTCCCTTTGCAGTAGAAGCACTTAGTCTCAGGCTTAGGATCAGACTTGGGCTTCTTCACTTGAGCAGCAACTTGCTTGCCGTTCTTCTTGAAGTTCCCCTTCTTCCCTTTGCCCTTTTCTTGAAACTAGTGGTCTTGTCAACCATCAACACTTGATGTTTTTCTTGATTTCTACCTTCGTTGATTTCAGCATCACGAAGAGCTTGGGAGTTGTTTCCGTTATCCCTTGCATATTATAGTTCATCACGAAGTTCTACTAACTTGGTGATGGTGACTAGAGAATTCTGTCAATCACTATCTTATCTGGAAGATTAACTCCCATTTGATTCAAGCGATTGTAGTACCCAGACAATCTGAGCACATGCTCACTAGTTGAGCGATTCTCCTCCATCTTTTAGCTATAGAACTTGTTGGAGACTTCATATCTCTCAACTCGGGTATTTGCTTGAAATATTAACTTTAACTCCTGGAACATCTCATATGGTCCATGACGTTCAAAACGTCTTTGAAGTCCCGATTCTAAGCCATTAAGCATGGTGCACTAAACTATCAAGTAGTCATCATATTGAGCTAGCCAAACGTTCATAACGTCTGCATCTGCTCCTGCAATAGGTCTGTCACCTAGCGGTGCATCAAGAACATAATTCTTCTGTGCAGCAATGAGGATAAACCTCAGATCACGGATCCAATCCGCATCATTGCTACTAACATATTTCAACACAATTTTCTCTAGGAACATATCAAAATAAACACAGGGAAGCAACAACACGAGCTATTGATCTACAACATAATTTGCAAAATACTACCAGGACTAAGTTCATGATAAATTTTGTTGGGTAACGTAGTAATTTCAAAAAATTTCCTACGCACACGCAAGATCATGGTGAAGCATAGCAACGAGAGGGGAGAGTGATGTCTACGTACCCTCGTAGACCGAAGCGGAAGCGTTGACACAACGTAGAGGAATTAGTCGTATGTCTTCCCGATCCGACCGATCCAAGCACTATTACTCCGGCACCTCTGAGTTCTTAGCACACGTACAACTCGATGACGATCCCCGAGCTCCGATCCAGCAAAGCTTCGGGGAGGAGTTCTGTCAGCACGACGGCGTGGTGACGATCTTGATGTTCTACCGTCGCAGGGCTTCGCCTAAGCACCGCTATGATATGACCGAGGTGGAATATGGTGGAGGGGGGCACCGCACACCGCTAAGGAACGATCACAAAGATCAACTTATGTGTTCTAGGGTGCCCCCTGCCCCCGTATATAAAGGAGCAAGGGGGGAGGCCGGCCGGCCCTATGGGGCACGCCAAAGGGAGGGGGGAGTCCTCCTCCTAGTGGGAGTAGGACTCCCCTTTCCTAGTCCAACTAGGAAGAGAGAGGGGGAAGGAAAGAGAGGGAGAGGGAGAGGGAAAGGGGGGCCGCGCCCCCCTCCTAGTCCAATTCGGACTCCCCATGGGGGGGGGGCGCCACCTCCTGGGCTGCAGCCCTCTCTCTCCCCTCAGGCCCACTAAGGCCCAATACTTCCCCGGGGGGTTCCGGTAACCCCTCCGGCACTCCGGTTTTCTTCGAAATCATCCGGAACAATTCCGGTGTCCGAATATAGCCGTCAAATATATCAATCTTTATGTCTCGACCATTTCGACACTCCTCGTCATGTCCGTGATCACATCCGGGACTCCGAACAAACTTCGGTACATCAAAATGCATAAACTCATAATAACTGTCATCGTAACTTTAAGCGTGCGGACCCTACGGTTCGAGAACAATGTAGACATGACCGAGACACGTCTCCGGTCAATAACCAATAGCGGGACCTCGATGCCCATATTGGCTCCTACATATTCTACGAAGATCTTTATCGGTCAGACCGCATAACAACATACGTTGTTCCCTTTGTCATCGGTATGTTACTTGCCCGAGATTCGATCGTCGGTATCCAATACCTAGTTCAATCTCGTTACCGGCAAGTCTCTTTACTCGTTCCGTAATACATCATCTCACAACTAACATATTAGTTGTAATGCTTGCAAGGCTTATGTGATGTGCATTACCGAGAGGGCCCAGAGATACCTCTCCGACAATCGGAGTGACAAATCCTAATCTCGAAATACGCCAACCCAACATGTACCTTTGGAGACACCTGTAGAGCTCCTTTATAATCACCCAGTTACGTTGTGACGTTTGGTAGCACACAAAGTGTTCCTCCGGCAAACGGGAGTTGCATAATCTCATAGTCATAGGAACATGTATAATTCATGAAGAAAGCAATAGCAACATACTAAACGATCGGGTGCTAAGCTAATGGAATGGGTCATGTCAATCAGATCATTCAACTAATGATGTGATCTCGTTAATCAAATAACAACTTCTTTGTCTATGGTTAGGAAACATAACCATCTTTGATTAACGAGCTAGTCAAGTAGAGGCATACTAGTGACACTCTGTTTGTCTATGTATTCACACATGTATTATGTTTCTGGTTAATACAATTCTAGCATGAATAATAAACATTTATCATGAAATAAGGAAATAAATAATAACTTTATTATTGCCTCTAGGGCATATTTCCTTCAGTCTCCCACTTGCACTAGAGTCAATAATCTAGATTACACAGTAATGATTCTAACACCCATGGAGTCTTGGTGCTGATCATGTTTTGCTCGTGGAAGAGGCTTAGTCAACGGGTCTGCTACATTCAGATCCGTATGTATCTTGCAAATCTCTATGTCTCCCACCTGGACTAGATCCCGGATGGAATTGAAGCATCTCTTGATGTGCTTGGTTCTCTTGTGAAATCTGGATTCCTTTGCCAAGGCAATTGCACCAGTATTGTCACAAAAGATTTTCATTGGACCCGATGCACTAGGTATGACACCTAGATAGGATATGAACTCCTTCATCCAGACTCCTTCGTTTGCTGCTTCCGAAGCAGCTATGTACTCCGCTTCACATGTAGATCCCGCCACGACGCTTTGTTTAGAACTGCACCAACTTACAGCTCCACCGTTTAATGTAAACACGTATCCGGTTTGCGATTTAGAATCGTCCGGATCAGTGTCAAAGCTTGCATCAACGTAACCTTTTACGATGAGCTCTTTGTCACCTCCATATATGAGAAACATATCCTTAGTCCTTTTCAGGTATTTCAGGATGTTCTTGACCGCTGTCCAGTGATCCACTCCTGGATCACTTTGGTACCTCCCTGCTAGACTTATGGCAAGGCACACATCAGGTCTGGTACACAACATTGCATACATGATAGAGCCTATGGCTGAAGCATAGGGAACATCTTTCATTTTCTCTCTATCTTCTGCAGTGGTCGGGCATTGAGTCTTACTCAATTTCACACCTTGTAACACAGGCAAGAACCCTTTCTTTGCTTGATCCATTTTGAACTTCTTCAAAACTTTGTCAAGGTATGTGCTTTGTGAAAGTCCAATTAAGCGTCTTGATCTATCTCTATAGATCTTAATGCCTAATATGTAAGCAGCTTCACCGAGGTCTTTCATTGAAAAACTCTTATTCAAGTATCCCTTTATGCTATCCAGAAATTCTATATCATTTCCATTAGTAATATGTCATCCACATATAATATCAGAAATGCTACAGAGCTCCCACTCACTTTCTTGTAAATACAGGCTTCTCCAAAAGTCTGTATAAAACCAAATGCTTTGATCACACTATCAAAGCGTTTATTCCAACTCCGAGAGGCTTGCACCAGTCCATAAATGGATCGCTGGAGCTTGCATACTTTGTTAGCTCCCTTTGGATCGACAAAACCTTATGGTTGCATCATATACAACTCTTCTTCCAGAAATCCATTCAGGAATGCAGTTTTGACATCCATCTGCCAAATTTCATAATCATAAAATGCGGCAATTGCTAACATGATTCGGACAGACTTAAGCATCGCTACGGGTGAGAAGGTCTCATCGTAGTCAATCCCTTGAACTTGCCGAAAACCTTTTGCGACAAGTCGAGCTTTGTAGACAGTAATATTACCGTCAGTGTCAGTCTTCTTCTTGAAGATCCATTTATTCTCAATTGCTTGCCGATCATCGGGCAAGTCAACCAAAGTCCATACTTTGTTCTCATACATGGATCCCATCTCAGATTTCATGGCTTCAAGCCATTTTGCGGAATCTGGGCTCACCATCGCTTCTTCATAGTTCGTAGGTTAATCATGATCTAGTAGCATGACTTCCAGAACAGGATTACCGTACCACTCTGGTGCGGATCTCACTCTGGTTGATCTACAAGGTTCAGTAGTATCTTGTTCTGAAGTTTCATGATCATCATCATTAGCTTCCTCACTAACTGGTGTAGGTGTCACTGAAACAGTTTTCTGTGATGCACTACTTTCCAATAAGGGAGCAGGTACAGTTACCTCGTCAAGTTCTACTTTCCTCCCACTCACTTCTTTCGAGAGAAACTCCTTCTCCAGAAAGTTTCCGAATTTAGTAACAAAAGTCTTGCCTTCGGATCTGTGGTAGAAGGTGTATCCAATAGTTTCCTTTGGATATCCTATGAAGACACATTTCTCCGATTTGGGTTCGAGCTTATCAGGTTGAAGCTTTTTCACATAAGCATCGCAGCCCCAAACTTTCAGAAACGACAACTTTGGTTTCTTGCCAAACCACAGTTCATAAGGCGTCGTCTCAACGGATTTTGATGGTGCCCTATTTAACGTGAATGCGGCCGTCTCTAAAGCATAACCCCAAAACGATAGTGGTAAATCAGTAAGAGACATCATAGATCGCACCATATCTAGTAAAGTACGATTATGACGTTCGGACACACCATTACGCTGTGGTGTTCCAGGTGGCGTGAGTTGCGAAACTATTCTGCATTGCTTCAAATGTACACCAAACTCGTAACTCAAATATTCTCCTCCACGATCAGATCGTAGAAACTTTATTTTCTTGTTACAATGATTTTCAACTTCACTATGAAATTCTTTGAACTTTTCAAATGTTTCAGACTTATGTTTCATTAAGTAGATATACCCATATCTGCTTAAGTCATCTGTGAAGGTGAGAAAATAACGATATCCGCCACGAGCCTCAATATTCATCGGACCACATACATCTGTATGTATGATTTCCAACAAATCTGTTGCTCTCTCCATAGTACCGGAGAACGGTGTTTTAGTCATCTTGCCCATGAGGCACGGTTCGCAAGTACCAAGTGATTCATAATCAAGTGGTTCCAAAAGTCCATCATTATGGAGTTTCTTCATGCGCTTTACACCGATATGACCTAAACGGCAGTGCCACAAATAAGTTGCACCATCATTATCAACTCTGCATCTTTTGGCTTCAACATTATGAATATGTGTATCACTACTATCGAGATTCAATAAGAATAGACCACTCTTCAAGGGTGCATGACCATAAAAGATATTACTCATATAAATAGAACAACCATTATTCTCTGATTTAAATGAACAACTGTCTCGCATTAAACAAGATCCAGATATAATGTTCATGCTCAACGCTGGCACCAAATAACAATTATTTAGGTCTAATACTAATCCCGAAGGTAGATGTAGAGGTAGCGTGCCGACTGCGATCACATCGACTTTGGAACCATTTCCCATGCGCATCGTCACCTCGTCCTTAGCCAATCTTCGCTTAATCCGTAGTCCCTGCTTCGAGTTGCAAATATTAGCAACAGAACCAGTATCAAATACCCAGGTGCTACTTGGAGCATTAGTAAGGTACACATCAATAACATGTATATCACATATACCTTTGTTCACCTTGCCATCCTTCTTATCCGCCAAATACTTGGGGCAGTTCTGCTTCCAGTGACCAGTCTGCTTGCAGTAGAAGCACTTAGTTTCAGGCTTAGGTCCAGGTTTGGGTTTCTTCTCTTGAGTAGCAACTTGCTTGCCGTTCTTTTTGAAGTTCCCCTTCTTCTTCCCTTTGCCCTTTTTCTTGAAACTAGTGGTCTTGTTGACCATCAACACTTGATGCTCCTTCTTGATTTCTACCTCCGCAGCTTTCAGCATTGCGAAGAGCTCGGGAATAGTCTTATTCATCCCTTGCATATTATAGTTCATCACGAAGCTCTTGTAGCTTGGTGGCAGTGATTAGAGAATTCTGTCAATGACGCAATCATCTGGAAGATTAACTCCCATCTGAATCAAGTGATTATTATACCCAGACATTTTGAGTATATGCTCACTGACAGAACTGTTCTCCTCCATCTTGTAGCTATAGAACTTATTGGAGACTTCATATCTCTCAATCCGGGCATTTGCTTGAAATATTAACTTCAACTCCTGGAACATCTCATATGCTCCATGATGTTCAAAACATCGTTGAAGTCCCGATTCTAAGCCGTAAAGCATGGCACACTGAACTATCGAGTAGTCATCAGCTTTGCTCTGCCAGACGTTCATAACATCTGGTGTCGCTCCAGTAGCAGGCCTGGCACCCAGCGGTGCTTCCAGGACGTAATTCTTCTGTGCAGCAATGAGGATAATCCTCAAGTTACGGACCCAGTCCGTGTAATTGCTACCATCATCTTTCAACTTTGCTTTCTCAAGGAACGCATTAAAATTCAACGGAACAACAGCACGAGCCATCTATCTACAATCAAGCATAGACAAGCAAGATACTATCAGGTACTAAGTTTTCATGATAAATTTAGGTTCAATAAATTTACTTAAAGAACTCCCACTTAGATAGACATCCCTCTAATCCTCTAAGTGATTACGTGATCCAAATCAACTAAACCATGTCCGATCATCACGTGAGATGGAGTAGTTTCATTGGTGAACATCACTATGTTGATCATATCTACTATATGATTCATGCTCGACCTTTCGGTCTCCGTGTTCCGAGGCCATATCTGTATATGCTTGGCTCGTCAAGTATAACCTGAGTATTCCGCGTGTGCAACTGTTTTGCACCCGTTGTATTTGAACGTAGAGCCTATCACACCCGATCATCACGTGGTGTCTCAGCACGAAGAACTTTCACAACGGTGCATACTCAGGGAGAACACTTATACTTTGATAATTTAGTGAGGGATCATCTTATAATGCTACCGTCAATCAAAGCAAGATAAGATGCATAAAAGATAAACATCACATGCAATCAATATAAGTGATATGATATGGCCATCATCATCTTGTGCTTGTGATCTCCATCTTCGAAGCACCGTCGTGATCACCATCGTCACCGGCGCGGCACCTTGATCTCCATCGTAGCATCGTTGTCGTCTCGCCAATCTTATGCTTCCACGACTATCGCTACCGTTTAGTGATAAAGTAAAGCATTACAGCGCGATTGCATTGCATACAATATAGCGACAACCATATGGCTCCTGCCAGTTGCCGATAACTCGGTTACAAAACATGATCATCTCATACAATAAAATTTAGCATCATGTCTTGACCATATCACATCACAACATGCCCTGCAAAAACAAGTTAGACGTCCTCTACTTTGTTGTTGCAAGTTTTACGTGGCTGCTACGGGCTTAAGCAAGAACCAATCTTACCTACGCATCAAAAACACAACGATAGTTTGTCAAGTTGGTGATGTTTTAACCTTCGCAAGGACCGTGCGTAGCCACACTCAGTTCAACTAAAGTTGGAGAAACTGTCACCCGCAAGCCACCTAAGTGCAAAGCACGTCGGGAGAACCGGTCTCGCGTAAGCGTACGCATAATGTCGGCCGGGCCGCTTCGTCAAACAATACCGCCGAACCAAAGTATGACATGCTGGTAGGCAGTATGACTTATATTGCCCACAACTCACTTGTGTTCTACTCGTGCATATAACATCAACATATAAAACCTAGGCTCGGATGCCACTGTTGGGTAACGTAGTAATTTCAAAAAATTTCCTACACACACGCAAGATCATGGTGAAGCATAGCAACGAGAGGGGAGAGTGATGTCTACGTACCCTCGTAGACCGAAGCGGAAGCGTTGACACAACGTAGAGGAAGTAGTCATATGTCTTCTCGATCCGACCGATCCAAGCACCGTTACTCCGGCACCTCCGAGTTCTTAGCACACGTACAGCTCGATGACGATCCCCGGGCTCCGATCCAGCAAAGCTTCGGGGAGGAGTTCCATCAGCACGACGGTGTGGTGACGATCTTGATGTTCTACCGTCGCAGGGATTCGCCTAAGCACCGCTACGATATGACCGAGGTGGAATATGGTGGAGGGGGGCACCGCACACCGCTAAGGAATGATCACGAAGATCAACTTATGTGTTCTAGGGTGCCCCCTGCCCCCGTATATAAAGGAGAAAGGGGGGAGCCCGGCCGGCCCTACGGGGCGCGCCAAAGGGAGGGGGGAGTCCTCCTCCTAGTGGGAGTAGGACTCCCCTTTCCTAGCCCAACTAGGAAGAGAGAGGGGGAAGGAAAGAGAGGGAGAGGGAGAGGGAAAGGGGGGCCGCGCCCCCCTCCTAGTCCAGTTCGGACTCCCCATGGGGGGGGGGTGCGCCACCTCCTGGGCTGCAGCCCCCTCTCTCCCCTCAGGCCCACTAAGGCCCAATACTTCCCCGGGGGGTTCCGGTAACCCCTCCGGCACTCCGGTTTTCTCCGAAATCATCCGGAACAATTCCGGTGTCCGAATATAGCCATCCAATATATCAATCTTTATGTGTTGACCATTTTGAGACTCCTCGTCATGTCCGTGATCACATCCGGGACTCCGAACAAACTTCGGTACATCAAAATGCATAAACTCATAATAACTATCATCGTAACTTTAAGCGTGCGGACCCTACGGTTCGAGAACAATGTAGACATGACCGAGACACGTCTCCGGTTAATAACCAATAGCGGGACCTGGATGCCCATGTTGGCTCCTACATATTCTACGAAGATCTTTATCGGTCAGACCGCATAACAACATACGTTGTTCCCTTTTGTCATCGGTATGTTACTTGCCCGAGATTCGATCGTCGGTATCCAATACCTAGTTCAATCTCGTTACCGACAAGTCTCTTTACTCGTTCCGTAATACATCATCTCACAACTAACATATTAGTTGTAATGCTTGCAAGGCTTATGTGATGTGCATTACCGAGAGGGCCCAGAGATACCTCTCCGACAATCGGAGTGACAAATCCTAATCTCGAAATACGCCAACCCAACATGTACCTTTGGAGACACCTGTAGAGCTCCTTTATAATCACCCAGTTATGTTGTGACGTTTGGTAGCACACAAAGTGTTCCTCCGGCAAACGGGAGTTGCATAATCTCATAGTCATAGGAACATGTATAAGTCATGAAGAAAGCAATAGAAACATACTAAACGATCGGGTGCTAAGCTAATGGAATGGGTCATGTCAATCAGATCATTCAACTAATGATGTGATCTCGTTAATCAAATAACAACTTCTTTGTCTATGGTCAGGAAACATAACCATCTTTGATTAACGAGCTAGTCAAGTAGAGGCATACTAGTGACACTCTGTTTGTCTATGTATTCACACATGTATTATGTTTCCGGTTAATACAATTCTAGCATGAATAATAAACATTTATCATGAAATAAGGAAATAAATAATAATTTTATTATTGCCTCTAGGGCATATTTCCTTCAAATTTAAGTTTAATTTAATCATATTACTTAAGAACTCCCACTTAGATAGACATCCCTCTAATCCTCTAAGTGATCACGTGATCCAAATCAACTAAACCATGTCCGATCATCACGTGAGATGGAGTAGTTTCATTGGTGAACATCACTATGTTGATCATATCTACTATATGATTCACGCTCGACCTTTCGGTCTCCGTGTTCCGAGGTCATATCTGTATATGCTTGGCTCGTCAAGTATAACCTGAGTATTCCGCGTGTGCAACTGTTTTGGACCCGTTGTATTTGAACGTAGAGCCTATCACACCCGATCATCATGTGGTGTCTCAGCACGAAGAACTTTCGCAATGGTGCATACTCAGGGAGAACACTTCTTGATAATTAGTGAGAGATCATCTTATTATGCTACCGTCAATCAAAGCAAGATAAGATGCATAAAAGATAAACATCACATGCAATCAATATAAGTGATATGATATGGCCATCATCATCTTGTGCTTGTGATCTCCATCTTCGAAGCACCGTCGTGATCACCATCGTCACCGGCGCGACACCTTGATCTCCATCGTAGCATCGTTGTCGTCTCGCCAATCTTATGCTTCCACGACTATCGCTACCGCTTAGTGATAAAGTAAAGCATTACAGCGCGATTGCATTGCATACAATAAAGCGACAACCACATGGCTCCTGCCAGTTGCCGATAACTCGGTTACAAAACATGATCATCTCATACAATAAAATTTAGTATCATGTCTTGACCATATCACATCACAACATGCCCTGCAAAAACAAGTTAGACGTCCTCTACTTTGTTGTTGCAAGTTTTACGTGGCTGCTACGGGCTTAAGCAAGAACCAATCTTACCTACGCATCAAAACCACAACGATAGTTTGTCAAGTTGGTGCTGTTTTAACCTTCGCAAGGACCGGGCGTAGCCACACTCGGTTCAACTAAAGTTGGAGAAACTGTCACCCGCTAGCCACCTTTGTGCAAAGCACGTCGGGAGAACTGGTCTCGCGTAAGCGTACGCGTAATGTCGGTCCGGGCCGCTTCATCCAACAATACCGCTGAACCAAAGTATGACATGCTGGTAAGCAGTATGACTTATATCGCCCACAACTCACTTGTGTTCTACTCGTGCATATAACATCAACACATAAAACCTAGGCTCGGATGCCACTGTTGGGTAACGTAGTAATTTCAAGAAAAATTCCTACGCACACGCAAGATCATGGTGATGCATAGCAACGAGAGGAGAGAGTGTTGTCTACGTACCCTCGTAGACCGAAGCAGAAGCATTAACACAACACAGTTGATGTAGTCGTACGTCTTCACGGCCCGACCGATCCAAGCACCGAACGGACGGCACCTCCGAGTTCTGCACACGTTCAGCTCGATGACGCTCCCCGGGCTCCGATCCAGCAAAGCTTCGGGGAGGAGTTCCGTCAGCACGACGGCGTGGTGACGATCTTGATGTTCTACTGTCGCAGGGCTTCGCCTAAGCACCGCTACAATATGACCGAGGTGTAATATCGTGGAGGGGGGCACCGCACACGGCTAAGGAACGATCACGAAGATCAACTTGTGTGTCTATGGGGTGCCCCTGCCCCCGTATATAAAGGAGTGGAGGAGGGGAGGGCCGGCCCTCTCTATGGCGCGCCCTAGGGGAGTCCTACTCCCACCGGGAGTAGGATTCCCCCTTTCCTAGTCCAACTAGGAGTCCTTCCATATAGTAGGAGTAGGAGACAAGGAAGAGGAAGGGAGAAGGGAAGGAAGGAGGGGGCGCAGCCCCTCCCCCTATTCCAATTCGGACTAGGCCTTGGGGGGGCGCGCGGCCTGCCCTAGGCAGCCCCTCTCTCTTTCCCGTATGGCCCAATAAGGCCCAATACTTCTCCCGATGAATTCCCGTAACTCCCCGGTACTCCGAAAAATACCCGAATCACTCGGAACCTTTCCGAAGTCCGAATATAGTCGTCCAATATATCGATCTTTACGTCTCGACCATTTTGAGACTCCTCGTCATGCCCCCGATCTCATCCGGGACTCCGAACTCCTTCGGTACATCAAAACTCATAAACTCATAATATAACTGTCATCGAAACCTTAAGCGTGCGGACCCTAAGGGTTCGAGAACAATGTAGACATGACCGAGACACGTCTTTGGTCAATAACCAATAGTGGAACCTGGATGCTCATATTGGCTCCTACATATTCTACGAAGATCTTTATCGGTCAGACCGCATAACAACATACATTGTTCCCTTTGTCATCGGTATGTTACTTGCCCGAGATTCGATCGTCGGTATCCAATACCTAGTTCAATCTCGTTGCCGGCAAGTCTCTTTACTCGTTCCGTAATACATCATCTCGCAACTAACTCATTAGCTGCAATGCTTGCAAGGCTTAAGTGATGTGCATTACCGAGAGGGCCCAGAGATACCTCTCCGACAATCGGAGTGACAAATCCTAATCTCGAAATACGCCAACCCAACATGTACCTTCGGAGACACCTGTAGAGCTCCTTTATAATCACCCAGTTACGTTGTGACGTTTGGTAGCACACAAAGTGTTCCTCCGGCAAACGGGAGTTGCATAATCTCATACTCATAGGAACATGTATAAGTCATGAAGAAAGCAATAGCAACATACTAAACGATCGGGTGCTAAGCTAATGGAATGGGTCATGTCAATCAGATCATTCATCTAATGATGTGATCCCATTAATCAAATAACAACTCTTTGTCCATGGTTAGGAAACATAACCATCTTTGATTAACGAGCTAGTCAAGTAGAGGCATACTAGTGACACTCTTGTTTGTCTATGTATTCACACATGTATTATGTTTCCGGTTAATACAATTCTAGCATGAATAATAAACATTTATCATGAAATAAGGAAATAAATAATAACTTTATTATTGCCTCTAGGGCATATTTCCTTCACCTCGGACCTTCACTGTGCGCAGAGAGGGGGAGGCCGGACGTCCGGGCGTCGGGCCGGATGTCCGGGCTGGCGTTGTTGTCTTGTTGCTCTCGGGTTCGGAGGGTCCGGATTTCCGGGCTGGGGGGCCGGATGTCCTGGAGCTCGGGAGATGTCGGACGTCCGGGCTGACGGGGCCGGAAGTCCGGGCCTGTAGGGGCTCGGTGGCCGGAAGGCTGTGGTAGCTGGAGTCTTCAGCGGCCAGACATCCGGGCTTGGGGGCCAGATGTCCGGGTCCTGGAGGTGTCTTCTTCTCCTTCCGGCGTTCCTCTTCATCCGTGGACTTGGCGTCTTGTCCGTCTTCACGTGCATCTTCGGGAGGGTCCTCTTGGTACCTAATCATGCACAATGTATCGGACTTAGGTAGTAGCCATGTATCGAGAGGATCATATGTAATGTCACTAAGGAGAGAGGTCACCTCGGCCTCGAGAGCTCTAGCTCTAGCTCTAGTCATCGGTCCGCTAGGCACTTGGTGAGACGATGGTAGGTCCATGGGGATGACCTTGGGATGCTCCGCATCATCTCCCCTCCCTTGTGGAAGATCCGTCCTTGGATCAAATTCTTCATCACCATGGAAGGGAGAGAGATCTTTGACATTGAAGATGTCGCTCACGGAGTACTTGTCGCGTGGAATGTCGATCTTGTATGCGTTGTTGTTGTAGCGTGCAAGCACCTTGAAGGGTCCATCCGCTCGTGGTCGAAGTTTGGACTTGCGTTCTTGGGGAAAGCGGTCCTTGCGAAGGTGTAGCCACACAAGATCTCCAATGTTGAATATCATAGGTTGCTTGTTGACGTTGAGCTTGGTCGCAAGGCGTTGTACTTGGCGCTCGATGGTGTCCCTTATATCTTCATGCACCTTCTTGAGATGTGTCACTCGTGCACTTGCATCCAAATTGATGCGCTCTTGGAGTGGGAGAGGAAGAATGTCCAATGGTGACAATGGGTTGAATACGTAGACGACCTCGAAGGGGGACTTGCCGGTTGTTGAGTGTCTTGCCCGATTGTAGGCGAACTCGGCAATAGGTAGGCACTCCTCCCACTCCTTGATGTTCTTCTTGATGAGTACTCGAAGTAGAGCGGAGAGTGTGCGATTGGTCACCTCCGTTTGGCCGTCTGTTTGAGGATGGTAAGCCATGGAGAAGAGTAGCTTGATTCCGAGCTTGGCACATAGGGTCTTCCAAAAGTAGCTAAGGAACTTGACGTCACGGTCCGAGACGATAGTCTTTGGCACTCCATGTAGACGCAATATTTCCCTACAAAAGAGATTAGCAACATGTGAAGCATTGTCTATCTTGTTGCAAGGAATAAAATGTGCCATTTTTGAGAAACAGTCCACAACGACAAATACCGAATCCTTGCCATTTCGAGTCCTAGGCAAACCAAGTACAAAGTCCATGCTAATGTCTTCCAATGGTTGATATGGAATTGGTAGAGGCATATAAAGGCCGTGGGATTGAGCTTTGGACTTAGCTTTGCGGCATGTAGAGCAACGGTTGGTGAAGCGATTGACGTTGCGAAACATCTTTGGCCAAAAGTAGTTCTTTGAGAGCGTGGCGAACATCCTGTCACGTCCAAAATGTCCCATTAAGCCTCCTCCATGAGATTCCTGCAAAAGCAATAGACGAAGAGAAGACTCAGGGATGCAAAGTTTGTTAGCTCTCATAAGATACCCATCCTTGATGTAATAGCGTTCCCAAGAAGTATGCATCAAACACTTGGCATAAGGAGTAGCAAAAGTAGGGTCATGCTCATACAAGTCTTTTATGTGCTCAAAGCCAATGACACCCTATTCAAGTTGAGTGACAAGCGTGCATATGCGTGAAAGGGCATCCGCCACAATGTTTTCTTTGCCCTTAATGTACTTGATGACATAAGGAAAAGACTCAATAAATTCACTCCATTTAGCATGACGCTTGTTCAACTTGGTTTGTCCCTTAAGATACTTGAGAGTCTCATGATCGGTATGAATGATAAACTCATGAGGACGAAGGTAATGTCCCATTCATGGAAAACACGGACTAAAGCATATAGCTCTTTGTCATAGATGGGGTAATTGAGTTGCGCTCCGGAAAGTTTCTCACTAAAATAAGCTATGGGGCGCTTCTCTTGCGTTAACACACCTCCTATGCCATTACCACTAGCATCGCAATGAATCTCGAAGGGTTTGTCGAAGTTGGGTAACGCAAGCACGGGAGCATGAGTAAGCAAATTCTTAAGCTCATTGAATGCGATGTCTTGGGATGGTCCCCAAACAAAAGGCACATTCTTCTTGCTCAAAGCATGTAAAGGAGATGCAATGGTGCTAAAATCCTTCACAAAGCGACGATAGAAACCCGCAAGGCCAAGAAAGCTACGCACTTGATGCAAATTGGTTGGTTGTGGCCAAGTCTTAATAGCATTGATCTTGGACTCATCAACATGAACACCCTTAGAAGAAACAACAAAACCCAAGAAAACGAGCTTGTGAACACCAAAAAGGCATTGCTCCATATTAGCATAGAGTTGCTCTTTTCGAAGAGTTTGCAAAACGGTTCGAACATGGGTGACATGATCTCTAAGAGATTTGCTATAAACAAGAATATCATCAAAGTAGAACACAACAAATATACCAATGTAAGGGCGAAAGACATGATTCATAAGACGCATAAAAGTGCCCGGTCCTTCCGATAGACATATAGGCATGACTAACCACTCATACAAGCCAAACTTGGTTTTGAAAGCGGTTTTCCATTCATCACTGCCGGTGTCAAAACCGGCGGATCTTGGGTAGGGGGTCCCGAACTGTGCGTCTAAGGCGGATGGTAATAGGAGGCAGGGGACACGATGTTTTACCCAGGTTCGGGCCCTCTTGATGGAGGTAAAACTCTACGTCCTGCTTGATTTATTCTTGATGATATGAGTATTACAAGAGTTGATCTACCACGAGATCGGAGAGGCTAAACCCTAGAAGCTAGCCTATGGTATGATTGTATGTTGTCCTATGGACTAAAACCCTCCGGTTTATATAGACACCGGAGGGGGTTAGGGTTACACAAGGTCGGTTACAAAGGAGGAGATATCCATATCCGTACTGCCTAGCTTGCCTTCCACGCCAAGTAGAGTCCCATCCGGACACGAGACGAAGTCTTCAATCTTGTATCTTCATAGTCCAACAGTCCGGCCACAGGATATAGTCCGGCTGTCCGGAGACCCCCTAATCCAGGACTCCCTCAGTAGCCCCTGAACCAGGCTTCAATAACGATGAGTCCGGCGCGCAGTGTTGTCTTCGGCATTGCAAGGCGGGTTCCTCCTCCGAATATACCACGGAAGAATTTTAATACAAGGATAGTGTCCGACCCTGCAAAATAAGTTCCACATACCACCGTAGAGAGAATAACATTTCCACAAATCTGATCTGCTGACACGTTTTGGCAACATGACATCATGCCATGGCCCGACGTTCATTCGAACCGTTTTTCTTTAACCAACCCCGCACATAATGCGAGGCAGTCTCTTGACACGTCTTTTCAAAGTAGAGATCGTGTCCCCCTTATTACAGGATTCTCATCAATACGGGCGTGGGTAACCCAACCGTGCCATCAATTACGGCGCTTGGGGGATAAACGAGTTTTACCAGGCTAGTGGGGGCGCATAGTTTCGGCCGCCCTTATAAAGGGATAAGGTTTAACCTTTTTCTACCCACGCCTTCTTCCTCCTTGCTCATCCATTCTTGTGCACTCGAGTTCCAATGCCCAAGTCCACATCCTTCTCCTCAACCTTCTCCAAACATGTCTGGAGCGGGAGGCAAGTGGATGGCTCCCTCCGTCACGGAGGGACACATCAAAAAGCTGCGCGGAGCCGGATACTTAGCCGTGAATATCGCACATCGTCTGCCTGCTGCGGGCAGATCGTCCCTACCCCGGAACCTCACGAGAGGGTAGTCTTCCTCCACCACTTCCTCCGCGGACTGGGGTTTCCCCTCCATCCATTTGTTCGCAGTCTTATGTTCTACTACGGGCTAGACTTTCATGATCTGGCCCGAACTTCATCCTCAACATTTCGGCGTTCATCGTCATGTGTGAGGCTTTCCTCCGCATCCAGCCCCACTTCGGCCTGTGGCTGAAGACCTTCAATATCAAACCGAAGGTGGTGGGAGGCCAACAAGCCGAATGCGGCAGAGCCATGGTGGGCAAGATGCCCAATGTTATATGGCTTGAAGGCTCCTTTGTGGAGACCATAAAGGGGTGGCAATCGACGTGGTTCTACATCACCGAGCCGCGCGACACCAATTGGGTGGTGGCCCCCGAGTTTCGATCCGGAATCCCCACGCGGCTCACCTCCTGGAAAGAGAAGGGCCTATCCTGGGGTTCATCGGTGGAGCTGGACAGACTCTAGAAATGTATCCGGAATATGGCAAGCAAGAAGCTCAAGCTTGTCAACATAGTCCAGGTCATGCTCATCCGCCGGATCCTCCCGTGCCAACAACGGGTGAGGGAGCCCGGGATTAGGGGTCTCCGGACAGTCGGATTATATCCTTTGGCCGGACTATTGGACTATGAAGATACAAGATTGAAGACTTCGTCTCGTGTCCGGATGGGACTCTACTTGGCGTGGAAGGCAAGCTAGGCAGTACGGATATGGATATCTCCTCCTTTGTAACCGACCTTGTGTAACCCTAACCCTCTCCGATGTCTATATAAACCGGAGGGTTTTTAGTCTATAGGACAACAGACAATCATACCATAGGCTAGCTTCTAGGGTTTAGCCTCTCCGATCTCGTGGTAGATCAACTCTTGTAATACCCATATCATCAAGAATAAATCAAGCAGGACGTAGGGTTTTACCTCCATCAAGAGGGCCCGAACCTGGGTAAAACATCGTGTCCCCTGCCTCTTGTTACCATCCGCCTTAGACGCACAGTTCGGGACCCCCTACCCGAGATCCGCCGGTTTTGACACCAACATTGGTGCTTTCATTGAGAGTTCCTCTGTGTCGTCGCCGTTAGGCTTGATGGCTCCTACGATCATCGATAGCGATGCAGTCCAGGGTGATACTTTTCTCCCCGGACAGATCTTTGTGTTCGGCGGCTTCGCACTGCGGGCCAACTCGCTTGGCCATCTGGAGAAGATCGAAAGTTACGCCCCTGACCACTAGGTCAGGTTTGGAAGCTTAAACTACATGGCCGATATCCGCGGAGACTTGATCTTCGACGGATTCGAGCCCCTGCCTTGCGTGTCACGCGGTCACAATGAGTACGATTTAGCTCTACCATCGGACAGTGTTCAGGAGATCGCGCCGGCAGCCGCTCCGACCCTCCATTCGGAGCCAGTTGCGCCGTCCATGGACGGGTGGATGGACCCCGCCACGGAGGCCTTATCCTCAGCTGCGATCGAGCCGAGCATCGACCTTACCCTGCACGAGAGTCGTGTTGTCAAACTGCCGGATCCTTCTCCGACCACGGACTCCGAACCGCCTGCGCCCGTTCCTAGCGAATCCGATTGGGTGCCGATCATGGAGTTTACCTCCGCGGATATTTTTCAGCACTCACCCTTTGGCGACATATTGAACTCATTAAGGTCTCTCTCCTTGTCAGGAGGATCCTGGCCAAACTATGTCCGGCCGGATTGGGATGCGGATGACGAAGAAATTCGCTGCCCACCCACCACCCACTTAGTAGCCACTGTCGATGACTTAACCGACATGCTCGACTTCGACTCCAAAGACATCAACGGTATGGACGACGATGCGGGAGACAAAGAGGAACCACTGCCCACAAGGCACTGGACAACCACCTCATCATACGATATATACATGGTGGACACACCCAAAGAAGGCAATGGCGACGAGACAGCGGAGGATGACCCCTCCAAGAAGCAACCCAAGCGCCGACATCAGCGGCGCCGCTCTAAGTCCCGCCAAAGCAAAAGTGGTGATACCGGCACAGGAGATACTAACACTCCGGATAGTGCCGAAGATGGCAACAATCCCCTCCAGCACGATCTAGGACATGAGGATGGAGAGGCCAGCCCTCCAGAGAGAGCGACAGATGGAGAGGCGGAGGATGATAATTACATTCCCCCCTCTGAAGACGAGGCAAGCCTCGACGATGATGAATTCGTCGTGCCAGAGGATCCCGTCGAACAAGAGCGCTTCAAGCGCCAGCTTATAGCCACGACAAATAGCCTTAAGAAAAAGCAGCAGCAGCTTCAAGCTGATCAAGATCTGCTAGCTGACAGATGGACTGAAGTCCTCGCGGCCCAGGAATATAAACTCGAACGCCCCTCCAAGAGTTACCCAAAATGCAGGTTTCTACCCCGACTGGAGGAAGAAGCGTATGACGCGGCTGATCGGCCACCTCGTGGCCGCGATAGAGAGGCATTCCAGCCAAAAGCTCAGCCTGCACCCCAATGCCATTCAAATAAAAAGGCCTGGGGAAATACGCCAGACTTGCGAGACGTATTGGAGGACAAAGCAAAACATGCAAGATCGATCTACGAATCACGAGGGCGCGCCACTATGCAAGACGACAAACGTCATGCCGGATACAGTAAAAGTAAATCCGGCCGGGCCGAACACAGTGGGCAAGACTCATTGGAGCTGCGTCACGATATAGCCCAGTACAGAGGTGCAGCACACCCCTTATGCTTCACAGATGAAGTAATAGATCATCAAATCCCAGAGGGTTTCAAACCCGTAAACATAGAATCATACAACGGCATGATAGATCCTGCGGTATGGATCGAGGATTTCCTCCTACACATCCACATGGCCTGCGGTGATGACCTACACGCAATCAAATACCTCCCACTCAAACTTAAAGGACCAGCTCAGCATTGGCTCAACAGCTTGCCAGGATAAGCCATTGGCTGTTGGGAAGATCTGGAAGTAGCATTCCTCGACAACTTTCAGGGCACTTATGTGCGACCACCAGACGCCGATGACTTGAGCCACATAATTCAGCAGCCATAAGAATCGGCCAGGCAATTCTGGACACGGTTCCTAACAAAGAAAAATCAAATCGTCGACTATCCGGATGCAGAGGCTCTAGCAGCTTTCAAGCACAACATCCGCGACGAGTGGCTAGCCCGGCACCTTGGTCAGGAAAAGCCAAAATCTATGGCAGCCCTCACGACACTCATGACCCGCTTTTGTGCGGGAGAAGACAGCTGGCTTGCTCGCGGTAATAACATATCAAAGAACCATGGTACTTCAGATACCAAGGTCGGCAGTAGCAGGTCACGTCGCAACAAACATAAGCGCCACATTAACAATGACAATACCGAGGATACGGCAGTCAATGCCGGATTCAAAGGCTCTAAACCCGGTCAGCGGAAAAAGCCATTTAAAAGAAGCACTCCGGGGCCGTCCAGTTTGGAACGTATACTCGATCACTCGTGTCAAATACATGGCACCCTGGACAAGCCAGCCAACCACACCAATAGGGATTGTTGGGTGTTCAAGCAGGCCGGCAAGTTAATTGCCGAAAACAAAGATAAGGGGCCACATAGCAATGACGAGGAGGAGCCCCGGCAGCCGAATACCGGAGGACAGAAGAGGTTCCCCCCACAAGTGCGGACGGTGAACATGATATACGCAACCCACATCCCCAAGAGGGAGCGGAAGCGTGCGCTCAGGGACGTATATGCGTTAGAGCCAGTCGCCCCAAAGTTCAACCCGTGGTCCTTCTGTCCGATCACCTTCGATCGCAGGGACCAACCCACTAGTATCCGTCATGGCGGATTCGCCGCACTAGTCTTAGACCCAATTGTTGATGGATTTCACCTCACTCGAGTCCTTATGGATGGCGGCAACAGCCTGAACCTGCTTTACCAGGACACGGTGCGCAAAATGGGTATAGACCCCTCAAGGATCAAACCAACAAAAACGACCTTTAAAGGCGTCATACCAGGTGTAGAGGCCCATTGCACATGCTCAGTCACACTAGAAGTGGTCTTCAGATCCCCGGATAACTTCCGAAGCGAAGAGTTAATCTTCGATATAGTCCCGTTCCGCAGTGGTTATCATGCATTGCTTGGGCGAACCGCATTTGCGAGATTCAATGCGGTACCGCATTATGCATATCTCAAGCTCAAGATGCCAGGACCTTGGGGGGTCATCACAGTCAAGGCAAGCTGAGGAATAGTATTAAAGCAAGTATTTCACTCGTTATCGTAATCCACCCGGGAGTTCCGTGGTGTGACGTAGCTTTCTGCCTCCTTGGTTGCTGCATCATGTGTTCGACAATCATGCTGCCGGACAGGGTTTCTAGAGATTAAAGTCCTAAAAGAGAAAAATAACAAAGCGGGAAGCCCCTAGTGCAGTTTAAGCCGCGTCTTGGAGCGTGCCGTAGTCGTGCCCCCCTCCCCACCTGTGCCCATGGTATTTTTAGTGCGTACTTATGTACGCGTGGCACGGATTTCGCCATTTGGCTGGGACCAGGGTGGGGGCCGCATTGCTATGCGAGCTCGGAACGTGCCAGGCGGTCTTGTTGCTGATTACCTTGGGCACGCTTGAAGGTGTCCGGGTCCTTAATCGCCGAACTAGTGGATTGCCTTAAGAGGCTGCTTTGCGCTTCTGCTGCGAGGGCCGTAGTGTGCTCCTCCGTGCGGAGAGAGCGCTCTGTGTTTCCATTGACACTGATGACCCCCCGAGGTCCTGGCATCTTGAGCTTGAGATATGCATAATGCGGTACCGCATTGAATCTCGCAAATGCGGATCGCCCGAGCAGTGCATGGTAGCCACTGCGGAACGGGACTATGTCGAAGATTAACTCTTCGCTTCGGAAGTTATCCGGGGATCCGAAGACCACTTTCAGTGTGACTGAGCCTGTGCAATGGGCCTCTACACCTGGTATGACGCCTTTAAAGGTCGTTTTTGTGGGTTTGATCCTTGAGGGGTCTATACCCATTTTGCGCACTGTGTCCTGATAAAGCAGGTTCAGGCTGCTGCCACCATCCATAAGGACTCGAGTGAGGTGAAATCCGTCAATGATTGGGTCTAGGACCAGTGCAGCGAATCCGCCATGACGGATACTAGTGGGGTGGTCCCTGCGATCGAAGGTGATCGGACAGGAGGACCATGGGTTGAACTTTGGGGCGACTGGCTCCAACGCATATACGTCCCTGAGCGTACGCTTCCGCTCCCTCTTGGGGATGTGGGTTGCGTATATCATGTTCACCGTCCGCACTTGTGGGGGGAACCTCTTCTGTCCTCCGGTGTTCGGCTACCGGGGCTCCTCCTCGTCATCGCTATGTGACCCCTTATCTTTGTTTTCGGCATTTAACTTGCCGGCCTGCTTGAACACCCAACAATCCCTGTTGGTGTGGATGGCTGGCTTGTCGGGGGTGCCGTGTATTTGACACGAGCGATCGAGTATACGGTCCAAACTGGACGGCCCCGGAGTGCTTCTTTTGAATGCCTTTTTCCGCTGACCGGGTTTAGAGCCTTTGAATCTGGCATTGACTGCCGTATCCTCGGTATTATCGCTGTTAATGCGGCGCTTATGTTTGTTGCGACGTCACCTGCCGTTGCCGTCCTTGGTATCCGAAGTATCATGGTTCTTTGATATGTTATTGCTGCGAGCCAACCAGCTGTCCTCTCCCGCACAAAAGTGGGTCATGAGTGTCGTGAGGGCTGCCATAGATTTCGGCTTTTCCTGGCCAAGGTGCCGGGCGAGCCATTTTGTCGCGGATGTTGTGCTTAAAAGCTGCTAGGGCCTCTGCATCCGGACCGTCGACGATTTGATTTTTCTTTGTTAGGAACCATGTCCAGAATTGCCTGGCCGATTCCTCTGGCTGCTGAATTATGTGGCTCAAGTCATCGGCATCTGGTGGTCGCACATAAGTGCCCTAAAAGTTGTCAAGGAATGCGGCTTCCAGATCTTCCCAACAGCCAATGGACTCTGCTGGCAAGCTGTTGAGCCAATGCCGAGCTGGTCCTTTGAGTTTGAGTGGGAGGTATTTGATGGCGTGTAGGTCATCACCGCGGGCCATGTGGATGTGCAGGAGGAAATCCTTGATCCATACCGCAGGATCTGTTGTGCCGTCGTATGATTCTATATTTACGGGTTTGAAACCCTCTAGGATTTGAAGATCCATTCCTTCGTCTATGAAGCATAAGGGGTGTGCGGCGCCTCTGTACTGGGCTATATCGCGACACAGCTCAAATGAGTCGTGCCCGCTGTGTTTGGCCCGGCCGGACTTACTTTTACTGTATCCGGCGTGACGATTATCGTCTCGCATAGTGGCACACCCTCGTGATCTGTAGATCGATCTTGCATGTTTTGCGTTGTCCTCCAATACGTCTCGCAGATCTGGCGTATTTCCCCATGCCTTTTTATTTGAATGGTGTCGGGGTGCGGGCTGAGCTTTTGGCTGGAATGCCTCTCTGTCGCGGCCACGAGGTGGCCGATCAGCCGCGTCATATGCCGGGGATTTAGGTTTCGGCGCTTCCTCCTCCAGTCGGGGTAGCAACCTGCACTTTGGGTAACTCTTGGAGGGGCGTTCGAGTTTATATTCCTCGGCCGCCAGGACTTCAGTCCATCTGTCAGCTAGCAAATCTTGATCAGCTTGAAGCTGCTGCTTTTTCTTAAGGCTATTTGCCGTGGCTATAAGTCGCTGCTTGAAGCGCTCTTGTTCGACGGGATCCTCTGGCACGACGAATTCGTCATCGTCGAGGCTTGCCTCGTCTTCGGAGGGTGGCACGTAATTATCATCCTCCGCCTCTCCATCTGCCGCTCTCTCAGGAGGGGTGGCTTCTCCATCCTCCTGCCCTAAATCTTGCTGGAGGGGATTGTTGTTGTCTTCGGCACTATCCGGAGTGCTATTATCTCCGGTGCCAGTATCACCGCTTTTGCCTTGGCAGGACTTAGAGCGGCGCCGCTGACGCCGGCGCTTGGGTTGCTTCTTGGAGGGGTCACCTTCGCTGTCCCGTCGCCATTGCCTTCTTTCGGTGTGTCCACCATGTATATGTCATATGATGAGGTGGCTGTCCAGTGCCCTGTGGGCAGTGGTTCCTCTTCGCCTCCTGCATCGTCGTCCATACCGTCGATGTCTTCGGAGTCAAAGTCGAGCATGTCGGTTAAGTCATCGACAGTGGCTACTAAGTGGGTGGTGGGTGGGCGGCGAATTTCTTCGTCATCCGCATCCCAATCCTGCCAGACGTAGTTCGGCCAGGACTCTCCTGACAAGGAGAGAGACCTTAATGAGTTTAGTATGTCGCCAAAGGGCAAGTGCTGAAAAATATCCGCGGAGGTAAGCTCCATGATCGGCGCCCAATCGGATTCGATAGGAACGAGTGCAGGCGGTTCGGAGTCCGTGGCCGGAGAAGGATCCAACAGTTTGGCCACACGGCTCTCGTGAAGGGTAAGGTCGATATTCGGTTCGATCGCTGCTGAGGATAAGGCCTCCGTGGCGGGGTCTATCCACCCGTCCATGGATGGCGCAACTGGCTCCGAGTTGAGGGTCGGAGCGGCTGTCGGTGCGCTCTCCTGAACACTGTCCGATGGTAGAGCTAAATCGTACTCATCGTGACCGCGTGGCGCACAAGGCAGGGGCTCGAATCCGTCTAAGATCAAGTCTCCGCGGATATCGGCCGTGTAGTTTAAGCTTCCAAACCTGACCTGGTGGCCA
This sequence comes from Triticum urartu, assembly GCF_003073215.2. NCBI lineage: Eukaryota > Viridiplantae > Streptophyta > Magnoliopsida > Poales > Poaceae > Triticum > Triticum urartu. The sequence goes on along the minus strand of NC_053022.1, from coordinate 558,579,998 downwards.
GGGGCGTAACTTTCGATCTGCTCCAGATGGCCAAGCGAGTTGGCCTGCAGTGCAAAGCTGCCGAACACAAAGATCTGTCTGGGAAGAAAAGTCTCACCCTGGACTGCATCACTATCGATGATCGTAGGAGCCATCAAGCCTAACGGCGATGACACAGAGGAACTCTCAATGAAAGCACCAATGTCAGTGTCAAAACCGGCGGATCTCGGGTAGGGGGTCCCAAACTATGCGTCTAAGGCGGATGGTAACAGGAGGCAGGGGACACGATGTTTTACCCAGGTTCGGGCCCTCTTGATGGAGGTAAAACCCTACGTCCTGCTTGATTTATTCTTGATGATATGAGTATTACAAGAGTTGATCTACCACAAGATCGGAGAGGCTAAACCCTAGAAGCTAGCCTATGGTATGATTGTATGTTGTCCTATGGACTAAAACCTCCGGTTTATATAGACACCGGAAGGGGTTTGGGTTACACAAGGTTGGTTACAAAGGAGGAGATATCCATATCCGTACTGCCTATCTTGCCTTCCACGCCAAGTAGAGTCCCATCCAAACACGAGATGAAGTCTTCAATCTTGTATCTTCATAGTCCAACAGTCCGGCCACAGGATATAGTCCGGCTGTCCGGAGACCCCCTAATCTAGGACTCCCTCAATCACCCTCTTGTATGCGGATTTGATAGTAACCACTCTTAAGGTCAATTTTGGAAAAGATAGTGGCACCGCTAAGCTCATCAAGCATATCGTCGAGGCGTGGAATGGGATACCTATAGCGAATGAATATAGCATTGATAGGTCTACAATCGGAGCACATGCGAAAGCTACCGTCTCGTTTTGGCACAAGAATGACCGGGACGGCACTAGGGCTCAAACTTTCACGCACATGTCCATGGTCTATGAGATGCTTTACTTGCCTTTGTATTTCTTTAGTCTCTTCGGGGTTGACGCGGTAGGGAGCTTTGTTCGGGAGCAGTGCTCCGGGGATGAGGTCGATTAGGTGCTCAATGCCTCGTAGTGGAGGTAGTCCCGGAGGTATCTCGTCGGGGAAAACATCGTGAAATTCCTGCAAAAGATAAGACAAGACTAAGGGTAGAGCGTGAGAGGTGTTATCTTGTGTTATATTGTCCTTGCACACTAGGACATAGTGCATGACACTAGATGTGTTCTCACACACTCCTCTTATCTCACTTTTGGTGGCAAATAGGACTAAGTTCTTCTTGTCGCTCATCATGGAGGCACTCGATTTGGGCTTGTGGCGCTCACTCTCTTTTTGGTGGCTCGATCTCTCACTATGATCTCCACGATGGGTGGCTTGCTTGTCGGCGATCACTTGGCTTGGAGACATGGGGTGAAGTACGTACTCCGTTCCCTTCATCTTGAAGATGTAGTGGTTCGTTCGACCATTGTGGATGACTCCTCTATCGAATTGCCATGGGCGTCCAAGGAGAAGGTGGCAAACGGTCATTGGAATGACGTCGCACTCCAAGGTGTCTTCGTAGGCGCCAATTTTGAAGGAGAATTGTACTCGATGCTCGACTTGGATAGTGCCGGAGTCGCTAATCCATTGCACTTTGTATGGATGTGGATGCTTCTTCTTGGGAAATTGGAGCTTGGAGCAAAGTTCTTCACTTGTGAGATTATGACAACTTCCTCCATCAATGATGACCTTGACAGATCGTCCATTGATGTCGGCCTTGGTTTGAAAGATATGTCATCTTTGGTCTTCTTTTTGATGATGTTGGAGAGTCAAGACCTTGGAGACAACAAGGGCGAGACTTGAATCTTCATCGCAAAAGACTTGTTCCTCGTCATCCTTCACTTGCCGGTGCATGGCGACTTGCTCAAGGGCTTCCATTTCGCCTTCACTCATCGAGTCATAAGTGCCATCGTCGTTGAGGATCATGGTTCGCTTGTTGGTGTACTCATAGGACTTGTGGCCTCGGCCTCCGCAAGTGAAACACTTGAAGGAACTCGTTTTGACGGTCACATCGGTTGGAGTTGATGATGATGGAGCTCTCAGTTTGAAGTTGCTCGTAGTAGGATGACTTGGAGTTGACGAAGCTTTCTTGGAACTCGACTTGTCGATGTTGGTAGTAGAAGGCTTGGTAGTCGGTGTTGGAGTCATTGAAGCTTGTTTGTTGGAGAAGCCGTATGTCTTGGAAGAGAACTTGGCATACTTGAAATCATCTTGCACTTGGCGTTCCGCTTTGGTAGCTTGATGCACTAGCTCGATGAGGTTCGAGTATGGTTGGAAGTCGGCGATCTTCTTGATAGGATGGTTGAGTCCATTCAAGAAACGTGCCATAGTTTGCTCATCATCTTCCGTGACATTGGCTCGTATCATGGCAATCTCCATCTCCTTGTAGTACTCTTCAACGCTCTTGGTTCCTTGCTTGAGTAGTTGGAGTTTTCTTGAAAAGGTCGCAGTTGTAGTAGGTAGGCACAAATTGTGCTCTCATGACATCCTTCATTTGCGTCCAAGTAGTGATGGGTGGTTCACCTCTTGCCTCTCGGCGCTCGATAACTTGTTCCCACCAAAGAGGACATAGTCTTGGAACTCAAGGGATGCCATCGCGATCTTCTTCTCTTCTTCATAGTTGTGCAAACGGAAGATCTTGTCAACTTTCAATGCCCATGAAAGGTACTCTTCGGGGTCATTGCTTCCGTTGAACTTGGGCATGGTGAACTTGAGCTTGCCATACCGTTGCTCTTCATTGTGTTGGGGTCGGGGATGATGCCCATGTTGTTGATGATTGCCCAACTCGTGGTGCTCTTGGCACGGAGGGTCTCCATTGTCTTCATGCTCTTGATGAACTTGTTGTTATTGGCGAGCTTGTGGAGGAGCTTGTCGAGCTCGAGGAGGAACTTGAGGAACGTGACGATGCACGCGAGCTTGATGTCGTCGTTCATGAATTTCTTCGCGAAGTGCTTCCTCCTGTTCACGGGCTTGTCGGCCTCGTTCGGCTACGGCTCGACTTGAATCTCGTAGGGCTTGTTGCGCCTCAAGTGCTTGAGCGGCACGGAGTTTTTGTGCTTGATGTTGTGCCTCGGCATCTTGTGCATTTTGGTGTAGGCGCGCTCGCTCTTCCTCTTCATGTTGGCGTTGTCGTTGCCGTTCTCGTGCTAGCGCAAAGGCCTCTTGAGTTTGACGTTGTCGGTGCGCTTGAGAGTCGGTGTCGTGTAAGGGATTGAGGCTTGCTTGAGATCGTTGCACGCGACCCGGCGTAGTGTTCGATGTCAGTGTACTTGAGCCGAAGAGGGTGAAGTCGGATTGGCGACTTGAATGGCTCCTTCTTGAAGTGGAAGAAGAGCGGTTGAGCAACAAAGCGCGAATCTTTTCCATTCTTGCGTCATTCTCTTGCTTGTGATCGTCGAGCTTGTGGTCGAAGTAGTCCCTTGTACGTTGCTCGGAGAGTCGCAAGTCGGTGGCGAGGTTGTCGATTCGGTCACTCATAGCTTGTTGCTCTTGATGCAAAGCACGTTGTGCACCAAAGAGGTGACTCTTAGTGACGAAGGAGTTCATGTCGTCGTCTTGCTCCATGAAGAGTGGGTTGGTAGAAGTACTTGGCTTATCCATCATTCCAACACAAATGTGAGTGGTAGAAAGAGAAGAATGAATACCAAATGTACCTTGATCGAAGTTGAAAGTGGATCGATGATCACTCCAATGTAGTGTTGGGGAACGTACTGATTTCAAAAAAAATTCATACGCACACGCAAGATCATAGTGATGCATAGCAACGAGAGGGGAGAGTGTTGTCCACGTACCCTCGTAGACCGAAAGCGGAAGCGTTAGCACAATGCGGTTGATGTAGTCGTACGTCTTCACGATCCGACCGATCAAGTACCAAACGCACGGCACCTCCGAGTTCAGCACGCGTTCAGCCCGATGATGTCCCTCGAACTCCGATCCAGCCGAGTGTTGAGGGAGAGTTTCGTCAGCATGACGGCATGGTGACGATGATGATGTTCTACCGACGCAGGGCTTCGCCTAAGCACCGCTACAGTATTATCGAGGTGGACTATGGTGGAGGGGGGCACCGCACACGGCTAAAAGATCAAATCAATTTTTGTGTCTCTAGGGTGCCCCTGCCCCCGTATATAAAGGAGCAAAGGGGGGAGGTGCGGACGGCCAGGAGGAGGCGCGCCAGGAGGAGTCCTACTCCCACCGGGAGTAGGACTCTCTCCTTTCCTTGTTGGATTAGGAGAAGGGGGGAAAGAGGAGGGAGAGAGGAAGGAAAGGGAGGGGTCGCCCCCCTCTCCTTGTCCTATTCGGACTAGAGGGGAGGGGTGCGGGGCCCTGGCCTAGCCGCCTCTCCTCTTCTCCACTAAGGCCCACTATGGCCCATTAAGCCCCCGGGGGGTTCCAGTAACCCCTCGGTACTCCGGTAAAATCTTGATTTCACCCGGAACATTTCCAATATCCAAATATAGGCTTCCAATATATCAATCTTCATGTCTCGACCATTTCGAGACTCCTCGTCATGTCCGTGATCACATCCGGGACTCCGAACAACCTTCGTTACATCAAAACTCATAAAACTCATAATATAACCATCATCGAAACATTAAGCGTGCAGACCATACGGGTTCGAGAACTATGTAGACATGACCGAGACACGTCTCCGGTCAATAACCAATAGCGGAACCTGGATGCTCATATTGGCTCCCACATATTCTACGAAGATCTTTATCTGTCAGACCGCATAACAACATACGTTGTTCCCTTTGTCATCGGTATATTACTTGCCCGAGATTCGATCGTCGGTATCTCAATACCTAGTTCAATCTCGTTACCGGCAAGTCTCTTTACTCGTTCCGTAATACATCATCCCGCAACTAACTCATTAGTTGCAATGCTTGCAAGGCTTAAGTGATGTGCATTACCGAGTGGGCCCAGAGATACCTCTCCGACGATCGGAGTGACAAATCCTAATCTCGAAATACGGCAACCCAACAAGTACCTTCGGAGACACCTGTAGAGCACCTTTATAATCACCCAGTTACGTTGTAACGTTTGGTAGCACACAAAGTGTTCCGCCAGTAAACAGGAGTTGCATAATCTCATAGTCATAGGAACATGTGTAAGTCATGAAGAAAGCAATAGCAACATACTAAACGATCGAGTGCTAAGCTAACGGAATGGCTCAAGTCAATCACATCATTCTCCTAATGATGTGATCCTGTTAATCAAATGACAACTCATGTCAATGGCTAGGAAAAATAACCATCTTCGATCAACGAGCTAGTCAAGTAGAGGCATACTAGTGACACTCTGTTTGTCTATGTATTCACACATGTATTTTGTTTCCGGTTAATACAATTCTAGCATGAATAATAAACATTTATCATGATATAAGGAAATAAATAATAACTTTATTATTACCTCTAGGGCATATTTCCTTTAGTCTCCCACTTGCACTAGAGTCAATAATCTAGATTACACAGTAATGATTCTAACACCCATGGAGTCTTGGTGCTGATCATGTTTTGCTCGTGGAAGAGGCTTAGTCAACGGGTCTGCAACATTCAGATCCGTATGTATCTTGCAAATTTCTATGTCTCCCACCTGGACTAGATTCCGGATGGAATTGAAGCGTCTCTTGATGTGCTTGGTTCTCTTGTGAAATCTGGATTCCTTTGCCAAGGCAATTGCACCAGTATTGTCACAAAAGATTTTCATTGGACCCGATGCACTAGGTATGACACCTAGATCGGATATGGACTCCTTCATCCAGACTCCTTCATTTGCTGCTTCTGAAGCAGCTATGTACTCCGCTTCACACGTAGATCCCGCCATGATGCTTTGTTTAGAACTGCACCAACTGACAGCTCCACCGTTCAATGTAAACACGTATCCGGTTTGCAATTTAGAATCGCCCGGATCAGTGTCAAAGCTTGCATCAACGTAACCATTTACAATGAGCTCTTTGTCACGTCCATAAACGAGAAACATATCCTTAGTACTTTTCATGTATTTCAGGATGTTCTTGACCGCTGTCTAGTGATCCACTCCTGGATTACTTTGGTACCTCCCTGCTAGACTTATAGCAAGGCACACATCAGGTCTGGTACACAACATTGCATACATGATAGAGCCTATGGCTGAAGCATAGGGAACATCTTTCATTTTCTCTCTATCTTCTGAAGTGGTCGGGCATTTAGTCTTAGTCAACTTCACACCTTGTAACACATGCAAGAACCCTTTCTTTGCTTGATCCATTTTGAACTTCTTCAAAACTTTGTCAAGGTATGTGCTTTGTGAAAGTCCAATTAAGCGTCTTGATCTATCTCTATAGATCTTGCTGCCCAATATATAAGCAGCTTCACCAAGGTCTTTCATTGAAAAACTTTTATTCAAGTATCCCTTTATTCTATCTAGAAATTCTACATCATTTCCAATCAACAATATGTCATCCACATATAATATCAGAAATGCTACAGAGCTCCCACTCACTTTCTGGTAAATACAGGCTTCTCCAAAAGTCTGTATAAAACCAAATACTTTGATCACACTATCAAAGCGTTTATTCCAACTCCGAGAGGGTTGCACCAGTCCATAAATGGATCGCCGGAGCTTGCACACTTTGTTAGCTCCTTTTGGATCGACAAAACCTTTCGGTTGCATCATATACAACTCTTCTTCCAGAAATCCATTCAGGAATGCAGTCTTGACATCCATTTGCCAAATTTCATAATCATAAAATGCGGCAATTGCTAACATGATTCGGATAGAGTTAAGCATCGCTACGGGTGAGAAAGTCTCATTGTAGTCAGTCCCTTGAACTTGTCGAAAACCTTTCGCAACAAGTCGAGCTTTATAGACAGTAACATTACCGTCAGCGTTAGTCTTCTTCTTAAAGATCCATTTATTCTCAATGGCTTGCCGATCATCGGGCAAGTCAACCAAAGTCCATACTTTGTTCTCATACATGGATCCCATCTCAGATTTCATGGCCTCGAGCCATTTTGCGGAATCTGGGCTCACCATCGCTTCTTCATAGTTCGTAGGTTCGTCATGGTCTAGTAACATAACCTCCAGAACAGGATTACCGTACCACTCTGGTGCGGATCTTACTCTGGTTGACCTACGAGGTTCAGTAACAACTTGATCTGAAGTTTCATGATCATCATCATTAACTTCCTCACTAATTGGTATAGACGTCATAGGAACCGGTTTCTGTGATGAACTACTTTCCAATAACGGAGCATGTACGGTTACCTCATGAAATTCTACTTTCCTCCCACTCACTTCTTTCGAGAGAAACTCCTTCTCTAGAAAGGATTTATTCTTAGCAACGAATGACTTGCCTTCGGATCTGTGATAGAATGTGTACCCAACAGTCTCCTTTGGGTATCCTATGAAGACACATTAATTTCTCCGATTTGGGTTCGAGCTTATCAGGTTGAAGCTTTTTCACATAAGCATCGCAGCCCCAAACTTTAAGAAACGACAACTTTGGTTTCTTTCCAAACCACAGTTCATAAGGCGTCGTCTCAACAGATTTCGATGGTGCCCTATTTAACGTGAATGCATTCGTCTCTAAAGCATAACCCCAAAATGATAGTGGTAAATCAGTAAGAGACATCATAGATGGCACCATACATAGTAAAGTACGATTACGACGTTCGGACACACCATTACGCTGTGGTCTTCTGGGTGGCGTGAGTTGCGAAAATATTCCGCATTGTTTCAAATGTAGACCAAAATCGTAACTCAAATATTCTCCTCCATGATCAGATCATAGAAACTTTATTTTCTTGTTACGATGATTTTCAACTTCACTCTGAAATTCTTTGAACTTTTCAAATGTTTCAGACTTATGTTTCATTAAGTAGATATACCCATATCTGCTTAAATCATCTGTGAAGGTGAGAAAATAACGATATCCGCCCCGAGCCTCAACATTCGTCGGACCACATACATCTGTATGTATGATTTCCAACAAATTTGTTGCTCGCTCCATAGTTCTGAAGAACGGCGTTTTAGTCATCTTGCCCATGAGGCAAGGTTCACAAGTACCAAGTGATTCATAATCAAGTGATTCCAAAAGTCCATCAGAATGGAGTTTCTTCATGCGCTTTACACCAATATGACCCAAACGGCAGTGCCAGAAATAAGTTGCACTATCATTATCAACTCTGCATCTTTTGGCTTCAACATTATGAATATGCGTATCACTACTGTCGAGATTCATCAAAAATAGACCACTCTTCAAGGGTGCATGACCATAAAAGATATTACTCATATAAATAGAACAACCATTATTCTCTAATTTAAATGAATAACCATCTCGCATCAAACAGATCCAGATATAATGTTCATGCTCAACGCTGGCACCAAATAACAATTATTTAGGTCTAATACTAATCCCGAAGGTAGATGTAGAGGTAGTGTGCCGACGACGATCACATCGACTTTGGAACCGTTTCCCACGCGCATCGTCACCTCGTCCTTGGCCAGTGTTCGCTTAATCCGTAGTCCCTGTTTTGAGTTGCAAATATTAGCAACAGAACCAGTATCAAATACCCAGGTGGTACTGCGAGCTCTGGTAAGGTACACATCAGTAACATGTATATCACATATACCTTTGTTCATCTTGCCATCCTTCTTATCTGCCAAATACTTGGGGCAATTCCGCTTCTAGTGACCAGTCTGCTTGCAGTAGAAGCACTCAGTCTCAGGCTTAGGTCCAGACTTGGGTTTCTTCTCTTGAGCAGCAACTTGCTTGCTGTTCTTCTTGAAGTTCCCCTTCTTCTTCCCTTTGCCCTTTTTCTTGAAACTAGTGGTCTTATTGACCATCAACACTTGATGCTCCTTTTTGATTTCTACCTCCGCAACCTTTAACATTGCGAAGAGCTCGGGAATCGCCTTATCCATCCCTTGCATGTTATAGTTCATCACGAAGCTCTTGTAGCTTGGTGGCAGTGATTGAAGAATTCTGTCAATGACTCTATCATCCGGAAGATTAACTCCCAGTTGAATCAAGTGATTATTATACCAAGACATTTTGAGTATATGCTCACTGACAGAACTATTCTCCTCCATCTTACAACTGTAGAACTTATTGGAGAATTCATATCTCTCAATCCAGGCATTTGCGTGAAATATTAACTTCAACTCCTGGAACATCTCATATCCTCCATGACGTTCAAAACATCATTGAAGTCCCGGTTCTAAGCCGTAAAGCATGGCGCACTGAACTATCGAGTAGTCATCATCTTTGCTCTGCCAGACGTTCATAACATCTGGTGTTGCTCCTGTCCGTGTAATTCTTCTGTGCAGCAATGAGGATAATCCTCAAGTTACGGACCTAGTCTATGTAATTGCTACCATCATCTTTCAACTTTGCTTTCTCAAGGAACGCATTAAAATTCAACGGAACAACAGCGGGGGCCATCTATCTACAATCAACATAGACAAGCAAGATACTATCAGGTACTAAGTTCATGATAAATTTAAGTTCAATTAATCATATTACTTAAGAACTCCCACTTAGATAGACATCTCTCTAATCTTCTAAGTGATCACGTGATCCATATCAACTAAACCATAACCGATCATCACATGAAATGGAGTAGCTTTCAATGGTGAACATCACTATGTTGATCATATCTACTATATGATTCATGCTCGACCTTTCAGTCTCAGTGTTCCGAGGCCATATCTGCATATGCTAGGCTCGTCAAGTTTAACCTGAGTATTCTGCGTGTGCAAAAACTGGCTTGCACCTGTTGTAGATGGACATAGAGCTTATCACACCCGATCTTCACGTGGTGTCTGGGCACGACGAACTTTGGCAACGGTGCATACTCAGGGAGAACACTTTTATCTAGAAATTTAGTGAGAGATCATCTTATAATGCTACCGTCAATCAAAGCAAGATAAGATGCATAAAAGATAAACATCACATGCAATCGATATAAGTGATATGATATGGCCATCATTATCTTGTGCTTGTGATCTCCATCTCCGAAGCACCGTCATGATCACCATCGTCACCGGCGCGACACCTTGATCTCCATTGTAGCATCGTTGTCGTCTCGCCATTCTTATGCTTCTACGACTATCGCTACCGCTTAGTGATAAAGTAAAGCATTACAGGGCGATTGCATTGCATACAATAAAGCGACAACCATATGGCTCCTGCCAGTTGCCGATAACTCGGTTACAAAACATGATCATCTCATACAATAAAATTTAGCATCATGCTTTGACCATATCACATCACAACATGCCCTGCAAAAACAAGTTAGACGTCCTCTACTTTGTTGTTGCAAGTTTTACGTGGCTGCTACGGGCTGAGCAAGAACTGTTCTTAGCTACGCATCAAAACCACAACGATAGTTTGTCAAGTTGGTGCTGTTTTCACCTTCTCAAGGACCGGGTGTAGCCACACTCGGTTCAACTAAAGTTGGAGAAACTGACACCCGCCAGCCACTTGTGTGCAAAGCATGTCGGTAGAACCAGTCTCGCGTAAGCGTACGCGTAATGTCGGTCTGAGCCGCTTCATCCAACAATACCGCCGAACCAAAGTATGACATGCTGGTAAGCAGTATGACTTATATCGCCCACAACTCACTTGTGTTCTACTCATGCATATGACATCTACGCATAAAACTAGGCTCGGATGCCACTGTTGGGGAACGTAGTAATTTCAAAAAAAATTCCTACGCACACGCAAGATCATGGTGATGCATAGCAACGAGAGAGGAGAGTGTTCTCCACGTACCCTCGTAGACCGAAAGCGGAAGCATTAACACAACGCGGTTGATGTTGTCGTACGTCTTCACGATCTGACCGATCAAGTACCGAACGCATGGCACCTCCGAGTTCAGCACACGTTCAGCCCGATGATGTCCCTCGAACTCCGATCCAGCCGAGTGTTGAGGGAGAGTTTCGTCAGCACGATGGCGTGGTGACGATGATGATGTTCTACCGACACAGGGCTTCACCTAAGCACCGCTACATTATTATCAAGGTGGACTATGGTGGAGGGGGGCACCGCACACAGCTAAAAGATCAAATCAATTGTTGTGTCTCTAGGGTGCCCCCTGCCACCGTATATAAAGGAGCAAAGGGGGGAGGTGCGGCCGGCCAGGAGGAGGCGCGCCAGGAGGAGTCCTACTCCCGCCGGGAGTAGGACTCCCTCCCTTCCTTGTTGGATTAGGAGAAGGGGGAAATAGGAGGGAGAGAGGAAGGAAAGGGGGGGGTGGTGCCGTCCCCTCTCCTTGTCCTATTCGGACTAGAGGGGGAGGGGCGCGCGGCCCTGCCCTAGCCGCCTGTAGGATCTAGAAGTAGGTGTGTCTAGAGGGGGGTGATTAGACACTCAATGCTAAAGTTGCAATTTTTAAGCTTTTTCGGTTTAAGTGGAGTTTAGGCATAATTTCAACATTCACAATACATATCAAGCAAGTATGCAAAGAGTGTATAGGCAGCGGAAAGTAAAGTATGCAACTTGTAAGAATGTAAAGGGAAGGGTTTGGAGAATTCAAACGCAATTGGAGACACGGATGTTTTTCCCGTGGTTCGGATAGGTGGTGCTATCCTACATCCACGTTGATGGAGACTTCAACCCACGAAGGGTAATGGTTGCGCGAGTCCACGGAGGGCTCCACCCACGAAGGGTCCACGAAGAAGCAACCTTGTCTATCCCACCATGGCCATCGCCCACGAAGGACTTGCCTCACTAGCGGTAGATCTTCACGAAGTAGGCGATCTCCTTGCCCTTACAAACTCCTTGGTTCAACTCCACAATCTTGTCGGAGGCTCCCAAGTGACACCTAGCCAATCTAGGAGACACCACTCTCCAAGAAGTAACAAATGGTGTGTAGGTAATGAACTCCTTGCTCTTGTGCTTCAAATGATAGTCTCCCCAACACTCAACTCTCTCTCATAGGATTTGGATCTGGTGGAAAGAAGATTTGAGTGGAAAGCAACTTGGGGAAGGCTAGAGATCAAGATTCATATGGTAGGAATGGAATATCTTGGTCTCAACACATGAGTAGGTGGCTCTCTCTCAGAACATATGAGTTGGAATGGTGTATGTGTTCTGATGGCTCTCTCTTTGAATGAAGAGAGGGTGGAGGGGTATATATAGCCTCCACACAAAATCCAACCGTTACACACAATCTACCAATCTCGGTGGGACCGAATCATCAAACTCGGTCGGACCGAAAAGGTAAACCTAGTGACCGTTAGAGATTTCGGTGGGACTGACATGCAACTCAGTAGGACCGATTCGGTTAGGGTTTGGGAATAAGGTAATCTCGGTGAGACCGATTACACAAACTCGGTGAGACCGAGTTTGGCAATAAGCTAACCGGAGAGTTGGTCAGGTAAACTCGGTGGGACCGACTCGCTCTTTCGGTGAGACCGAAAAGTTACAAGAAGGAAACAGAGAATTTACATTGCAATCTCGGTGGGACCGATTCGCTCTTTCGGTGAGACCGAAAGGTTACAAAAGGGAAACAGAGAGTTTGCAATCCCATCTTGGTGAGACCGAGATCCTTATCGGTAGGACCGAATTGCTAGGGTTTGGCAGTGGCAGATGACAAGTGAAACTCGGTGGCGCCGGATTGAAAGAATCGGTAGGTCCGAGTTTGGCTTTGGGTTTAGGTCATATGTGGAAGTGGGAAAGTAGCTGAGGATTTTGGAGCATATCATTAAGAACTTGAGCAAGAGGCTCATTATCAACACCTCATCCCTCCTTGATAGTATTGGCTTTTCCTATGGACTCAATGTGATCTTGGATCACTAAAAGTGTAAAATGAGGAGTCCTGAGCTTGAAGCTTTAGCCAATCCTTTGTCCTTAGCATCTTGAAGGAGTCCCCACAACTTTTAGTCCATGCCACTCCATTGTTGAACTTATATGAAATATACTAGATAAAAGTATTAGTCCAACAAGAGATATGTTGACATTAATTACCAAAACCACCTGGAGAGCACTTGTGCTTTCACCGCCTCTCCTCTTCTCCACTAAGGCCTACTATGGCCCATTAAGCCCCCCGGGGGGTTCCGGTAACCCCTCGGTACTCCGGTAAAATCCCGATTTCACCCGGGACATTTCCGATATCCAAATATAGGCTTCCAATATATCAATCTTCATGTCTCAACCATTTAGAGACTCCTCGTCATGTCCGTGATCACATCCGGGACTCCGAACAACCTTCGGTACACCAAAACTCATCAACTCATAATATAACCGTCATCGAAACTTTAAGCGTGCGGACCCTACGGGTTCGAGAACTATGTAGACATGACCGAGACATGTCTTCGGTCAATAACCAATAGCGGAACCTGGATGCTCATATTGGCTCCCACATATTCTACGAAGATCTTTATCGGTCAGACCGCATAACAACATACGTTGTTCCCTTTGTCATCGGTATGTTACTTGCCCGAGATTCGATCATCGGTATCTCAATACCTAGTTCAATCTCGTTACTGGCAAGTCTCTTTACTCATTCCGTAATACATCATCCTGCAACTAACTCATTAGTTGCAATGCTTGTAAGGCTTAAGTGATGTTGATTACCGAGTGGGCCCAGAGATACCTCTCCGACGATCGGAGTGACAAATCCTAATCTCGAAATACGCCAACCCAACAAGTACCTTTGGAGGCACCTATAGAGCACCTTTATAATCACCCAGTTATGTTGTGACATTTGGTAGCACACAAAGTGTTCCTCCGGTAAATGGGAGTTGCATAATCTCATAGTCATAGGAACATGTATAAGTCATCAAGAAAGCAATAGCAACATACTAAACGATCGACTGCTAAGCTAACGGAATGGGTCAAGTCAATCACATCATTCTCCTAATGATGTGATCTCGTTAATCAAATGACAACTCATGTCAATGGCTAGGAAACATAACCATCTTCGATCAACGAGCTAGTCAAGTAGAGGCGTACTAGTGACACTCTGTTTGTCTATGTATTCACACAAGTATTATGTTTCCGGTTAATACAATTCTAGCATGAATAATAAACATTTATCATGATATAAGGAAATAAATAATAACTTTATTATTGCCTCTAGGGCATATTTCCTTCATGTAGGATAAGGAAATAGCACAATTGGTACTTGTTCTTGTCGGTTTCTCACACGTACACAAGTAAAAGCTTATGGTGGAGCTTGGTTAGGATGGTGGCACAAATTTGATGCAATTGTAAGTGAGATTCAATAATGTTGGAAAATATTCGCAAGATGCAATGTAACAAGTAGACCAAGCATATAAGGTACACGGAAACACACACGCAAAAGGAGGGGTTGGGCAACCAAGGATGAGCCAAAATGTGGTTTCCACAAAAATGCTCTTGTTGCACAACACTAGAGAGATGCTAGCACGATTGCATAATAGGAGGATACAAGAACTTGTGCACAACCTACTTAGCAAAAATGCAACGACTTCTATCCCAAGTATGCTCCATGCAAGGTGTTGCTATGATATGATCCAAGATGATCGAGTATGACAATCTTAATGTTGTATGATGCTATGGTTCTTGCTTAAAAGCTCTTTGCTTATCTTTCCTATTTGCTTAAAAGCTTGTTTGGTTATTTGATGTTTGAGCTCTCTTCTCATGCAATGCTTGACGAACCAAGATAGGAATTGTGTATGCGATGACAACTTTGTGACACAAGAGATGATACCAATATATGCAACAATCATGTATGTATGCCATGGGAAGTATGATCACTAATGTGTACAAGTCTCGTTGCTGGCAATACTCAATGGCTAGTCTCGATGGGTAAGCGACACAAAGGAGTAAGGCTATGATGGTTATCAATGTAATGGCAAGAATGATGTATCCAATACCAAGACGAGGTTACAGTTCTCGCTTAAGGTATGGAGTCAAAATGGTAGCACGAATACCAAAGTGTAGTCAATGTGGTCATTATTGATGACGCGTCCGTGGCGAAGATGAGCGGCGGTGATGTTGATGTCGAACCGTACCTAGATAGCCGAAACACAAAAGGATACGGTACCGCAACTCAAATTCTCAAAGCAAAATTGGACCAAAATTGTCGGAGATGGTGTTGGTAAGCGGTGGTTGTCTATGGGGTATATAGTGGTGCTATGCGGAAGTGGTGGAGGTACGCAGAAGTATATGTTGGCACCGGAACAAAATTTGGCGAAAATATGGACGGAAAATGGGACGGTGGATGTAGATGTTGCTGCCAGGGGCCAGATGTCTAGGCTGGATGTCCGAGACATCGGATGTCTGGGCTCTAGATCCGGGGACGGATGTGATGAACACCGCATGGGGAGGTCAAATCCGGGGCAAAATTCAGAAGAATTTAAAGATGGAATTTGGGGAAAAGGATGGGAAGCTAAATCCACTCAAAACAAAGCAAATCCACGGATCCAAACCAACAAAATCTCAACACACCAACAAATCACAAAAAAAATTGGGCTATTTTTGTGGGGCAATTTTCGAATTAGGACGAAAAACAACAAAACAAGGCTAGAAACACAACGGGGAAGCTCCGAAATCGTGATTAACATGGCTCTAGATACCAAGATGATGTAGGGTAGAACCCTAATCGCCCTATCTTTCACGAAAGGAGCGGAATCCTGCGAAGAACACGAAGAACACAAAAGGGAAAACGAGGGAAACACAAGGGAAAACGAAGAGGAACACTCAAACTAACAAGAACAAGTCACACAAGTGCTAGATCCTCAGATACATAGAACGATACATGGTCCACGGACAACTAAGGACGATGCAAGTAGCACGATCCTCTCCATGAGGAGGTCTTGAGGGGGCCGCCCAAGAGGGGGTCTTGATGTCTTCTCCACAAGGAGGTCTTGAATCCAAAGAGATCTTCTCCGTAGAGGCCGCGGTCTCTCTCTTGGAGTAGATCCGATGTGGATGAGCAATGCTCTATCTCTCAAATGAGCTAAACCAATGCTAACCCTAGAACATAGGATGAGGGGGAGTTTATATAGTCTAGGGGGGAGAAGGGATACACGAGCCTTGTCCCTTCACTGTGCGCAGACAAGGGAGGCCGGACGCCCGGGCGTCGGGCCGGATGTCCAGGCTGGGAAGGCCGGATGTCCGGGCTGGCATTGCTGTCTTGTTGCTCTCGGGTTCGGAGGGGTCCGGATTTCCGGGATGGGGGGCCGGTTGTCCGGGAGCTCGGGAGGGTCTGGATTTCTGGGATGGGGGGCTGGATGTCCGGGAGCTCGGGAGGGGCCGGACGTCCGGGATGACGGGGCCGGAAGTCCGAGGCCTGTAGGGGCTCAGCGGCCGGAAGGCTGTGGTAGCTGGAGTCTTCAGCGGCCGGACGTCAGGGCTTGGGGGCCGGATGTCCGGGTCCTGGAGGTGTCTTCTTCTCCTTCCAGCGTTCCTCTTCATCCGTGGACTTGGCGGCTTGTCCGTCTTCACGTGCATCTTCAGGAGGGTCTTCTTGGTACCTAATCATGCACAATGTCTCGGACTTAGGTAGTAGCCATGTCTCGAGAGGATCATATGTAATGTCACTAAGGAGAGAGGTCACCTCGGTCTCGAGAGCTCTAGCTCTAGCTCTAGTCATCGGTCCGCTAGGCACTTGGTGAGACGATGTTAGGTCCATGGGGATGACCTTGGGATGCTCCGCATCAACGTCAAGGTTGAGCGCTTCCTCAGAACTGCTGATACAGAGTTGCAAAATAAAGGATGGAAAATGCTTTATTAGCAACGCATGGATGCCCCCAGTTCATAGAAGGACAATACGCATGGGATGAGTTCATAGACATGGTGCTCACCAGAAGGGTTGCTGGTGTTTCCTATATGCTTTGGTCAGCGGAGGAGAAACTAAATTAAGAGAGCATCATCATGTTCTATCTTACCCAAGTGACCAAAAGAAGAAATAATCATTAATTAGGTTGTGTAATATTAATAAATTCATTAGCTTAGAAAGACTGAAGAACAATATTATTCAATAGAAAGAGCAAAGAAATCACCTCCTTCTGTTCAGTAACACTGCCATGTACACATCATATAACCTGCAGATTTCAACAAAAAATATGGCCTCATAAAAGTTGTAGCATAGTTCTAAAAAGTTGGCTCATGGGATTTTCCCATGTTAATCCATATAGCAAATTTTACACTCTATTTCTTTCTCATGTCTTTTCTTCATGTCCTGTAACTCCACCTAGATAGTTTATATAACAAGTAATTTGCACAAAAAATAGTTCACACCCTCAGATCATCACATTCTAGAGGCAACAACAATTCCGAGCAGTATGACACGCTCTGTTCTACTTAACATGTCATGCATGGATGGTATTCCAACGAGAGCAGTCACATGTGAAGAAGAGTCACACTCAAGCAAGAGGTCATCATGCTGTGTTCTGTTTCTGGCTATTAGTCTCAATGCTTTATGTCTATACTCCAAATTCCAGCTTTCTTGTGTATGCACAAAGGACAACTAATTGGACTCTGCACCTATACACACCAGCTCAAGAACACAATTGCTTGATCTAATTAGTGGGACTTAAAACTTTCGTTTCATCCTCTCTAGGCGAAGCTCCAGATGCATGCCAAAACTATGGTGCTTTGGAAAAATCTGATAATCTACAAAAGAAAAAATGGAAGCATAGCTAAATTCTGGTGTAAACAAATCAAACCTCATGGAAGGCGTTTGACGATAATGCAGACTCTGGTGAAGCATCATGCACTCCACCATTTTATGTTTCCTCCATATATCGTGAATCAAAAAACAACAAATTAGAATATAAAGATGGAAACATCTAACTTTCAGGTTGGTAGTTAATAGATGACATCAATTAATTGTCAGGCTAGGAGTTGATAAAACCAAGTGTTGTTCCTACATAAACTTTGTTAGTTTTTCTAAAACATCTATTTCTTTTAGCAAAAGCATAGCTGCTGACTGAAAGTAAGTTGTACACTCGACCACAAATTTGCAGGATGCAGCAATAGATTTTGGGTCAAGATAACAATATCAATATTCCTGAAACCTGAGCACAGCAACAAACTTGAGCCATAGGAAATCCAAACCGAATGAGATGCAAGTGCAAACTTTTGGGTAAATATCCACATGCATGCCTAGCAGACATGGTTACGATAGACTCATGAGCTTCCAAGAAAGCATCGTCATTGAGCGGTGGAAGTGTCCTTATTACTGATAGTATGAGACAGAATCCTTAATCCTTATGCTTGTTATAGGGAGCACAAATGAAGGAAATACTTGATTATCAATTTTTCAAATCTTGCAACATATTGTTCATGTTCCTGACAGTGCCTACCAAGGAAAACGAAGACGAACCTGAGCCGGAACAGGCTACAGGTTGGAGTCGGCACAGCGGGAGCCTTCCGCAGCGAGGATGCAGATCCACCACTCTTCTTCGCCTGCCCCATCCGTCTGCCAAGCTAGAAAAAAACTTATCAAGCCGATGACGCGCAAGACGAGGCAAATCTGTCACTCCTCTCCCCTGGACTTACGAGGAGGAAGATGCGGCGGGTCGGGGCGCTGCCATGGAAGGGAAGAGGGGGGAGGATCCAGACCTTGGCAGGCGACGGCATGCCGGACTGCTCGGCCTCCTCGTCCGTCTCTGACCCACGCCCTGAGTGAGCAGAACGACGGTGCCCCTCTGCTGTTTCTCCCCACCGCCATCCTCCTCTGCTCCTTGGCAGCGACATTCGACCGGTCCAGAACAACGGCGCCCAACGACGGCTGATGGAGGATGGGGAGGCGTCGTGGGAAGAAAGAGACGAACGACGGCGGCGACCACGCAATGGGGCTTCGAGAGGAGGAGCAGAGAAGTGGATGGGAGGAGGAGGCGGCGCAGCAAGGAGGGGACGTGGAGGATTGACCCGATTGCGCTAGGTATCTGGGAGAGGATTGGTCTGACTCTTGTCTAGGATCTCGTTTCTGGGAGAGGATTGGTCTGCCTCATTCACACAGTTCTCCAGGAAACCCTCCCTCTGCTCGATGGCCCCTTGTAGGCTCATGACCCCACCCGTCATTCTCTTCCAAAGCCGTCACGAAAGTTAAAAGAGATGGAAGGCTGACCAGACGCCATCAGCCAAAAAAACACTGTTGCGCTTCGAGTAAGTCGATCTGGCGGTCAAAATCGTCTCCAAACAGCGAAGCCCCCAGTTGTGCGGGTACTCTAGCGTCATTTATATGTTCGATGTACGCGAGGCTGAGAGCTGGCTTGATAAACGGGCTTCATTTTTTTCCCAATAAATACAAGCCCTAATACTACATGTGTATACCTAGGAGGGCCCCACTGACTTTTGGGGGCCCGGGGCGGCCGCCCCGTTCGCCCCCCTCAGGGCCGGCCCTGGATCCAGAGGCATGGTCGACGCGGATCTGCATCTTCATGGCATCCCTGTGGGCCGGCGTGCCGACGAGCTCGGTGCCAACGTCGGCTTCGTCCTTGTCGAACGCCCCCATGTTGCGTGGGTTGCTGTAGTGGTCCACCACCCGCTCATGGTACCTCCTCCTTGCCGCCACCGCCCCCAGCGCTGCCGTGCCGGAGGAGTCCCCGACGCGCGGCATCGTGATCGGCTGATCGCTGAAGGCGTGGCTGGGTTTGTACACTGTGTTTCGCTTCTCCTGTGTCACACGGAGGCCGAGGTCGATAAGAGAAGAGGAGAGAACATAATTGCTTGGCCCAGCGCATTTAAATACAGCTCACTCGGGACGATGCGCAGCGTCAAATCAGTACTTCCAAATATCACTTCCACTTTAGAGTTTTCGCTTTTTTCTTAGATCTATTTATTCAGAATGTTTTATCTATAAAACCGTGCATCCAAATCTCAAACCGTTTTCATCTTTGGATTCCTCACATCGAGATCTTCAAAACTAGATCCCATGTTAATAGCTATTGATGAATCTTTTTTTTCCAAAAAAAATGGGGGAAAAAATCGGGCACGAACCGCGAGCACGTTTTTTCCTTTGCCGGGAGCCGTTTCCGAGAGGCACAACCGTGCCTTTCGCGAAAGCAAATCCGTGCCTCTCGCGGGAGCAAAACCGTGCATCTCGCGAAAGAAAAGAAAAGAGAAAATGCGTTTCTTTTTTCCGTTTCCGAGAGGCACGACCATGCCTCTCGCGAAAGTAAAAACCGTGCATTTGACAGAAGAAAAAAGAAAATAGAACACGTTTTTTCGTTTCCGAGAGGTACGGCCGTGCCACTCGTGGAAGCAAAACCATGCCTCTCACGAAAAAAAAGAAAAACATTTTTTTTTCATTTTCGAGAAGCATGGCGGCCGCGCCTCTCGCGAAAGCAAACCATGCCTCTCGCGGAAGCAAAACCGTGTCTCTAAAGGAAGAGAAAAAAACACATTTTGAATTTTTTTATGAAAAGCTAGAAAAGACCGGTGATAAACCGAGAAGTCAAAAAAGACCAAAAAAATATCTAAAAAGCCAAAAACACGTGTATGAAAATAAAAAATAATCTGAAGGGAGCGTCGAGAGCGCGACATGTGGCGGCGGCTGAGAGCGTGCCACTTGGGAGCCTCCCCCCAAGTGATCATTGGGAGGCTCCTGAAGGAGCGCTTGCCAACTAGTGGCTCTATGGTGTGCAGCTGGGGCTGTGATGTGTGGCCAATCCTATTTCCCGCCCGCGGGCGCCAAATAGTCATGGCTTCGCTGAGGAGAGGCTCCGGTTGGGCTTGCCCACATACAGGATCCACATGATGTTTGATCGCCGCTGCTTCCTTCGTTGTTTTCTGCGGGTTTTTTTTCTTCTAGGGTTTTTTGGCTTACGGTTCTGCTTTGTTTGTTCCGTTTTTTATATTTGTTTTGATTCTATTTTATTTTTTGTGTAATATATGAAAAGTTCATTGCATATTATAAAATTTTCATCATATATTAAGAACTCTTTTTTTGACCATAAAACAGTAAGGCAAAAGCCTTACTGTAGATCTTTTTCATATAAATAGGAGGAAACATAGTCTTTACAATGGTTGTTGGGGAGACAACCAGGGGAGATTATTGAAAAGTACAAAAAATTTATTAAATGTTATCAATCCAAGATGACATGCCCTCCTTTAGACTAGGTTTGGCTCTTAGCGTAGTCAACTTGAAAGTTTTGATAAATTCATATCTGCAATCATTGATAGAGCATGGGATTCCTTCAAATATCAGTCCATTTCTTTCATTCCATATACTCCAGCATCCAACAATCATAATTTCCATGAAATGGTGTTGGCGATATCTTTGATGGGCTTCAATAATCATATCATGAATATTCAGGTATGTATTCCATTCAAGACCAATGTTCCACCAAAAACCCTGGCTGAATGGACATGAGAATAGTAGATGCATTCTGTCTTCATTATCTTTGGCATCACATAATACACATTGAGTGGAATCAAGATGCATATTTTTCCTGGTCAGGAGGTCACATGTGTTTATTCTATCATGAAGTGGAAGCCAGCAAAAGAATTTATGCTTTGGCAGGCAGCATGATTTCCATACCCATTTGAAGGTTACTTCAGCATCCTCATTCCTCATTAAGAAGTTATAAATTTTCTTGGTCATATTTATACTGCTACCCCATTGGAAACTCCATATATCATGTTCATTGTTGAATCTGATGCTATGTAATTGATCAGCTAGAAGATGAAATTGTTGGTGCGCAGTGATGGACAATGGTAATTGAAATAAGTTGTAGAGGTTTCCAGAATCTTCGGCTGCCCTAATTGAGATATTCTCCTGAAGGCAAAAAGAGTGAAGTTCAGGGTATTTTAATTTCATGACCTCTCCATTCCAGTTATCATCCCAAAGTTTGCAAGAGTTTCCCGCTTTGATCTCACATGTTGTCATCTCTTTAAATAGATCAAACATTTTCATGCAATCTTTCCACAAAAAGGATCCTTTGCTGGGATTTGTGTGTGGAGCTTCATTATTCTGATAGTGTGCCTCCCAAATTAGCTTAACCCAAGGAATATCCATCTTATTGTAAAATTTGTAGAGATGTTTGATAAGTAGGGCTTTGTTCTGCATTCTCAAGTTTAATACTCCAAGTCCTCCTTGATTTTTTGGTTTGCAAATCATATCCCACCTGGCAAGGCATTTACCTTTTCTATTAATCTCCTTTCCATACCAGAGAAAGTTTCTGCTGGATTTGTCCACATGATCCAATATGGTGTAATGAACTTTTAGAGAGCACATTGAAAAAACGGGCATGGAGGCAACAATAGAGTTAACATATGTGAGCCTGCCAGAGTAATTCATGAATCTAGTCACTCCAGATAGTCTTTTGTCAATTTTGGATATGACAGGGATGAGATCCATAACAGAGGGTTTGGTGGTGCCCATGGGTAAGCCCAGATAAGTGAATGCCAGACTTTCCACCTTACATCCGAATTAATTTGCAAGTATAGTAACCGTTTGCTGATCAATGTTGATGGGAATCATGGATGATTTGCTGTAATTGACAAACAGACCAGTGGAGAGATTGAATATGTTGAGCAAATATTTGAGGTGCATAATTTGGTCTTCATTAGCTGGCATAATCATTAAGGTGTCATCTGCATATTGGATAATAGGATAGTCCTGTCCATAATCATGGTTGATAGGTAGAGAGATTTCTCCATTGGCCCTAGCAGCATTAACAACAGAATGTAAGAGATCAGCGGTGATGATATAAAGTAAAGGGGAATGTGGATCACCTTGTCTGACTCCTGTCTTGCAAATAATCTTTTTTCCAGCCACTCAAGCAGAACAGAAGTTGATGCAGATTGAAGAATGTTTGTTACCCAATTTATCCATCTAGGTCCAAATCCTTTAGCCTTTAACATAGCAATAATGATCTTATATTCAATCTTGTCAAATGCCTTTTCGAAATCTAGTTTCAATATGATGATGGTTTTTTTGACTGATGGCATAAATGGAGATATTCAAATGCATATCCCAGATAGTCTTGAATATTTCTACCTTTAATAAACCCATACTGGTTCTGGTGAATAATAGAAGTGATGATCTTTTGAGCTCTATTGGCCAAAAGTTTAGTAATAACTTTGAGTGGCAGACTGACCAACGAGATTGGCCTGAAATCTTTCATATTCTCTGGATTAGTAATCTTTGGGATGAGAGTAATGAAAGCAGTATTAATACTGTGAATATCACATTTTCCTTCAAAGAAATCCCATATCATGGTATAGAAATCTTGTTTAATCATATCCCAACATTTTTTAAAAAAGTGCCATCAAAACCATCAGGTCCAGGTGCTCTGTCAGTAGGAAATTCCTTGATAACTTGGTCAATTTCCTCCATTGTAAATTGTGCCTCAAGGTCTGACAGGTCTTGTGATTGGATAAGTTCCTCAAGATTGAAGAGCATGGGAGGATCAATGGATGTGCCCAATATGTCTTTGTAAGATTTCCAAATAATTGCAGCTTTATGATCATGATTTTGGTAAGTGTTTCAGGTGATATAATTTTTCCTGTAGCTTTGGGTGGCCATGGCATGAAAAAAATCAGTGTTTTCATCATCCATTCTCACACTTCTCATTTTAAATCTAGATTTCCAATAGATCCTTTTAACTTCCAATAATTTGAGGATGTGTTGCTTCAGAATGTCCTTGAAATTTGCTTCCATAGTACTCAGGGCTCTTTGGTCTTCAATACCATCCATCATAGATAAGACATAATTACAAGCAGAGATATTAGTATTGTGCTTGGATAGGTTTTTGCTCCATTTCTTGAGTCCTAATCTGAGGCATCTGAATCTAGCAGTAATATCATTTGCAGAATTTGACATCTGTTGGTTTATGTTCCAGTATTGTAATACTGTTTCATAAAATCCATCAAACTCAAGCCAATAATTTTCAAACCTGAATATAGAAGCTCTTGGAATATCACTGCCAATTTGAATATGAATTGGAATATGATCAGATGATACTCTAGCAAGAGGATGTGCCAGAGTATTTGGGAAAGTTATAGTCCAATTAGCTGAGGTAAATATCCAGTCTAGTTTTTCCAGAAGTGGTGAGTCTTGCATGTTACTCCATGTATAGTTCCTTCCTTTGAGTGGAATTTCCACCAAATCAAGTTGCTGCAGAAGACCGTTGAATCTAAGCATATTGTTTGTATCTCCCTCAGGTCTATTTTTGTCATGTGGACTTCTGATTAAATTAAAATCTCCAATAAGAATCCAATGATCCATTTGTGAGGCATCAATATTGTCCAACCAGTCAAAGAAATCCGATCTGTTCTCATTCTGGCAGGGTCCATAAATATTGCTGACATAGAAAATGTGGCCTGAGAGATTGCATAATAGCTTGATTATGATCTGAAATGACGATTGGCTAATAATTGTACCACTGAAAAGGCTGCCATTCCATATAGTTATCAACCCACCAGACAGTCACACTGAAGGGGTATATGCATATTGATTAAATCTCCTATGAGAGAAATTTCTGAGATAATATTGGTCAAAATAATTTTTTTTGTTTCTTGTAGGCAAATAATACCACAATTTCTTTCATCAATTTTGTCCCTTAAATCATCCCATCTGGTTTGGGAGTTTATACCTCTGACATTCCAATTTAATATATTCCATTTTCTATTCATGGGGAAAACTGGGGGAAATGGGTGTGCAGAAAAATGACTTAATCATTTTATAAATAACAGATCTCATCACAGTGGTGGATGCAGACAGGTCATGCCAATAACATATACTTGCTTTCACAGAGAAACAATACTGACCATAACCAGGCAAACCATTCAGACTTCTTGGATAACAAAATAAGTGTATCATAAGATCCCAGCAACATAAGCAAATAATGGAGTTTAACTCCTTACAAACCAAGTTCATAGATAGAGAAAAAGTAAATATCCTGAGCAAAAATAAAACTAAGGGACGCATAAGGCCATAGTAAGCCTTGGTTTAGCAAGGCCCTAAACAGATAAAATGACTCTTATTCATGGATAACTGGTGCCATCAACTTCTCCCCAGACACCTCCTCAGGAGGGATCAGACACTGTTCTATAGCGATTGCTTGGATAGTCTCGAGCGGCAGCTCAGGAGGTGGACCTGCTTCAGGGTTGCGGACTTCATGTTCAAATTTAGAGGATAGGTTCTTCTTGCAACGTGCCATCTCCTTGGCCTTGGCAGCAGCAGCTTCATTCTGAAATCCCACACTAAGTCCCGCCAGTCGACGACTACGGCGAAGATCATTAACATCCAGAGGAGCATTGATCTTCCGTCTCTTGTTAATAGCAGGGTTGGATTGGGCAGTGGGTATCATATTAGCAGGAACTTGTGGTTCCACTTCAGCTGGAGAGTTGTGGCTGCTGGCAATGAAATCAAGCATAGCAGGTGACTGGTCATGTTCTTCAGCTTGTGTGTTGCAAAGTTCAGGGTGGTCAGACAGTTCCTCAATTTGGACAGAGGCAGCCACAGGTTCATATGGGTGCTCTGTAGTGATGGTGAGCAGACACTTCTTGATGGTGCCATGTTCATCTTCCACATTAACTATCTGACATTTGGTACTGAGCACTATAGTGTCTGCAAGATTTTCAAGTAATGTAGGTGCCGATGCCATAATTTTTGATATCATGTCATGTAGAGCCATAAAAGAATCAGCAGCTTCCATGGCAGGCTAGAACGACATGTCATGACCCTGTTCTGGGCTTTGTGGTGGACTCTGGACCATGGGTTCAGCATCATTGCCATCCTCTGGCACGTGGTGTGCAGCAGGTGCAGCAATTGGATTCTGTTCATTGTTGATATCAGCATCATGCCAAATACCACCAAATGGGGCAAATGGCATGGGGTGCATAACACCGTCAGGTGGGATTGGGTCCTCGTCGCCCCCCATGGCACCAAGCAAATCAGCATGCAGAATGTAAACGACACATGTCCATGACTGACCGTGACCATAATCATCTAGACTTTCACAAATGACATGGCTAACAGGTATTTCAAGCAAATCAGGCACTCTGACTTTAACAAAGATACGTGCTCTATTGGACATGTCTTTGTTCCAAACTAGGAATTTAGCAAAACCACTAACTAATTCTCTAACCTTGTCAGGCCTCCATGCCTCAAGTGGGAAGTTCACCATCATAATACAAGCATCACGAGTAAAAGTGCAATCTCTGTGGTTGATACCTCGGTCATGGCGGATGATGCGCAGCACTGAGTCACCGACGAAGTACGTGCTGTTGGCGATGGCGGTGTCGATGTCGCAAGCATGGAGAAAACGGATGAGTGCAGCTCCCATCCCGCTGCGAGAGATCTCAGGGATGCGAAAGCCGCGCTCGTGGTCGAGGAAGTGGTTGATGAGCATGGCATCAGTATCAAACTGATTGGGGTCCGGTGGTGGGGCAAGGGAGACGATGGCCCAATCACCTGACTGGACCAGAGGTTCACCGCCGACGTAGTGATAGGTGCGCCGGCGTCAGTTGCCGTTAGCATCCATGATAGCAGTGCCAGGTGGGAGAAGTGGGAATGGGTCACAGGGGTAGGTGGCCATGGCTTCGTTGGTGAGAGGAGGAGCGGTGGAGATGGAGAAAGATGAAGGAGCAGAGCAGGGTGAATGGCAGGGCGAGTTGGCTGGACGGGGGGGGGGGGGGAAGGGTTTTTTTGGGGAGACGAGTCGTCATGGGGGTTATCGGGCACGGGTGAAGGGTTGGACGGCGGGTGGGATTTCACCCGATATACGGGTGCAGATTTTTTGGAGTTGTAACAAAATCGGGATATATGGCCGTATCTATAACAACCACGACATCTGAACTGATTAGTGCAATCCGCACGAAGATGACCATAAGATAAGCATTTACCGCCGATAATAAGTCCAGGGTGGTTAGGATTGAGATCATGTTGATTTGGTGGGATAATGTTGGGCTGCGAAAGATGGTTTGGGGAATTTGGGATGCTGGGGTGGGATGGGCTAAGGCCTGCCGAGATGGATCATCATGGGCAAAAAAGGCTGGTGGTGGGTCAGCGGGCTGCGTGTTGGATGAGTGGGCCGTGTGGGTGGAGACGGGATTTGAATTTTTAATGGAAACGATCACGCCCGAAGATGGCTCGTGATCCGAGGAAGGCGCATGTTGGTTTGCATGGGAGGCTGATCTGGCCGTCGAAGTAGGTGGTGGGTGCCAGCAGCCGACGTGGATGGAATTTGCACCGGTGAGGGTACAGCGGGGGGATTTGGTCACCATAGTCCATTCTTGTTCATGCTCATAGAGCCAGTGATTATATTCTCTGATCCAAGCCGGTCCGCCGAAGCCCCATAGGTGAAAATGGCAGAAGAAAATCGGGCATCTAAAAGATCTAAGGCGGTAGATCATAAATCCCACAACCTTAGAGATGACAGAAAACTTGAAAACTCCCCCACGAATGTGGGTGACATGAAGTCCAGATGGTAAACCACCTAGGCATGACTGAAGAGCATGGCTAACATTCTCAATAGAGAGAGGGAAGGCCGAATGACTAAATGAGACAACTAGATGAAAAGCAAGTTGAGGGTCGAGGCAATGAACATGTGTGGAGAATCTAGCTCTGACCTGATCTACAAATCCCACCCCTGGTGAGAGATCCAGGAGAGGGGGCGCCATGGTGGCCGGAGGAGCTTACGCGGATGAGATGCCATGGATCGCCGGTGAGGTCCTTGGAGTCGCCCTTGGAGTCGCTCAGGGGAGGGAGGGGGTGGGAGCCATTATTAAGAACTCTTCACCGTACATCGTGCATTATAAAATTTTCATAATGTATTAAAAATGTCAATGTATATTATAAAAATATTCAATGCCAATTTAGAATTTGTTTACTATATATTACAAGTAGAAAAAGATATTTAACAACCAAAACCGCCTATTGACCCGACGAGCCCATGGGACCATTGGGGTGCCATTGGGGTTGTGGGGCATAACGGATTTTGGGAGACGATAGGGCAGCTCGGTAAACTTCCTCGGAACCATGGCGGGTGTCATGACCGTGTTTAACTTCTACACAAACTTATATCACACACACACACACACACACCATGGCGGGTGTCATGACCTTGTTTTATTTCTGAATATTTATGTCAAAATACTGTTCTTTGGAATATTGTACTCCCTCCATTCCTAAATACAAGTCTTTTTAGACATTTCAAATGGACTACAACATACGGATGTATGTAGACATATTTTAGAGTGTAGATTCACTCATTTTGCTCCGTATGTAGTCACTTGTTGAAATTCCTAGAAAGACTTATATTTTGGAACGGAGGGAGTATTACTGAAGATTGTTCTTTGGAATATTTATGTCTGAATATTTTATTTCTGAAGTGATGTTGAAATCTGCCTGCTTATGTTCTTGAATATACTCCACAAGGTATTACTTACCTTCTTTTTCCTCGAGCTCCTTTTTAGCAAGGCCGAGCTCTTGCTCGGACCGCTCGAGGCTCTGCTTCAGTGCATCCACCTCCGCAGTCAGTGCGGCAGAGGCCAGCAGCGAAGCTTGCATACGCATATTGACTTAATTATGTTAGACTCCTGCGAATGTTGTTAGATCCTCTATTCGGCTTTTCTTTCCGAACGCCAAACAGAGCATCAGGGGCTACTGTCTATGCGGTAATATTTTCACATATTTTTCTCATACCTCAAAGCCTGTTAGCAGGCTGGCACAGGCTTCAGTCAGCCCGCTTTTGGCGGACTGAACCTTCTGGATCACCGCACTCATAATAGTGCGGTGCTCCTCGTCGATGGAGGCGCCGTTAAGCACCTCCAGCAAATTATCCGGTGCCTCCGATTGGACGGAGGTCACCGGCGTCGTAGGCTTGCCCTTCTTACGAGGGGGCCGCCTGCCGGACTCCGGAACCATTGAAGGTTCCGGTGCGGTGTCTGGCCCAGGGCCGGACTTGGAGCCCTTGGGGTTTTTTTCCCCTTTGCGCCTGGAGTCCGGGAGGTCGCCTTGCGGTGCCTCCAAGACCACCTCCTCCTGGCTTGGAACCTTTTGGGACAACACCTCGGTGTCGTCCGTAGGGCGGGGGGAGGTAGCGGTCGGAAGTGAAAAACTATTCACATCCGACGAATCCAGGGAGCCGCTCGACGACACGTCGAGACGGGCTTTGGGCGGACTGCATAATTATATTCGGCGTCAGGAGAAGCTGTGCAATAAAGGAACGCCATGAGTCACTCAGGTATCCGAATACTTACGATTTTGCCAGGGGCTTGGCCCTGAGCGGCCACTCCTCTTCGCCATCGTCGGCGTTGGTGGAGTAGTCTGTAGGGAGGGTCCTCCCTTTCTTGGACCCTCCGGCCTCCCCAGTTGGGGCAGCCTTCCTTTTCTTTTCTCCCCCTGCTGGGGAAGAGACCTCTCTTTCCTCCTCCTCGTCTTCGTGGGAGGAGTGCGCCTCGGAGTTATCGGATGATGAGTTTGACTCCACCGGGCGCCGGGAACTCTTCCGGGTTCCCGTGGCCTTCTTCTTGGCCTTCTTCTCCGGCACCACGTAAGGTGCCGGAACCAGCAGCTCCGCCAAGCGGGCGTCCGCTGGGTCTTCGGGCAAAGGAGCCGGACAGTTGATCTGTTCGGCCGTCCTCTGCCAGTCCTGTCAAAGGCATGGGGGCTTAGATCCCGCATAGAGTCAAACTATGGAAGACAAATATCATGTAAGAGGTAAAAACACCTTACCGCGTTGGCCTAACGCTGCGCGCTGAATCCGCGATCCTCGGTAGTGGATGCGGGAGCCTCGGCGCCCTTGAATAGCACCTTCCAGGCATCTTCGTACGTTGTGTCGAAGAACCTGCTCGGAGTTCGGTGCTGGGCTAGGTTGAACTCCCACAAGCTGAAATCCCGTTGTTGGCACGGGAGGATCCGGCGAATGAGCATGACCTAGACTACGTTAACAAGTTTGAGCTTCTTGCGCACTAGGTTTTTGACGCATGTTTGGAGTCCGGTCAACTCTCCTTTTTTACCCCATGGCAGGCCCTTCTCTTTCCAGGAGGTGAGCCGCGTAGGGATTCCGGATCGGAACTCGGGGGCTGCGACCCATTCAGGGTCACGCGGCTCGGTGATGTAAAACCACCCCGATTGCCACCCCTTTATGGTCTTCACGAAGGAGCCCTCGAGCCATAGGACGTTGGGCATCTTGCCCACCATGGCGCCTCCGCACTCCGCCTGGCGGCCGCCCACTACCTTCGGCTTGACATTGAAGGTCTTCAGCCATAGACCGAAGTGGGGCTGGATGCAGAGGAAGGCCTCGCACACGACGATGAACGCTGAGATGTTGAGGATGAAGTTCGGGGCTAGATCGTGGAAGTCCAGGCCGTAGTAGAACATGAGTCCCCAGACAAATGGGTGGAGAGGGAAGCCTAGTCTGCGGAGGAAATGGGTGAGGAACACCACCCTCTCATGGGGCCTGGGGGTGGGGATGATCTGCCCCTCGTCTGAGAGCTGGTGCGCGATGTCGTCAGACAAGTATCCGACTTTCCTCAGCTTCTTGATGTGTCCCTCCGTAACGGAGGAGACCATCCACTTGCCTCCTGCTCTGGACATGGCTAGAGAAGGTTGAGGTGGGGAATGCGGACTTGGGCGCTGGAGCTTGAGTGCGCGAAAATGGATGAGCAAAGGAGGAAGAAGGCGTGGATGGAAAGGCGGATCCTTATCCCCTTATATGGGCGGACGAAACTATGCGTCCCCACCAGCCTGGTAAAACTCGCTTATCTCCCAAGCGCCGTAATCAATGGCGCGGTTGGGTTACCCACGCCCGTATTGATGAGAATCCCGGGATAAGGGGACACGATCTCTGCTTCGACAATACGTGCCAAGGAAACCGCCTCGCAAAACGTGCCGAGGTGAGACAGTAAAAACAGTTCAAATAAAGGCTTGGCTGTGGCGTGATGACACGCTACGGAATACGTCAACAGATTAGATTTGTGTAAATATTATTCTCTCTACGACAGTATGTGGAAATTATTTTGCAGAGCCGGACACTATCCTTGTGTTCAAAATCTTCTATGAAGTATTCGGAGGAGGAACCTGCCTTGCAATGCCGAAGACAATCTGCGCGCTGGACTCGTCGTCATTGAAGCCTGGTTCAGGGGCTACTGAGGGAGTCCTGGATTAGGGGGTGTCCGGATAGCCGGACTATAACCTTTGGCCAGACTCCCGGACTATGAAGATACAAGATTGAAGACTTCGTCCCGTGTCCGGATGGGACTTTCCTTGGCGTGGAAGGCAAGCTTGGCAATACGGATATGTAGATCTCCTCCCATTGTAACCGACTCTGTGTAACCCTAGCCCTCTCCGGTGTCTATATAAACCGGAGGGTTTTATTCCATAGGAAAAACAACAATCATACCATAGGCTAGCTTCTAGGGTTTAGCCTCTTTGATCCCGTGGTAGATCTACTCTTGTACTACCAATATCATCAATATTAATCAAGCAGGAGTAGGGTTTTACCTCCATCGAGAGGGCCCGAACCTGGGTAAAAACATTGTGTCCCTTGTCTCCTGTTACCATCCGCCTAGACGCATAGTTCAGGACCCCCTACCCGAGATCCGCCGGTTTTGACACCAACAGGGTCCCCTTCTGTTTTGAAGTTCATCTTTCTTCATTTCTCTAGTCTCTCAGTCCCCTCTCTTGGTTCAGTCTTATTTTTTTGTCAGTTTCTTAGCATTTGTTTCTTTTTTACTTTTTTTTTCGAGCAACCGGCAGGAGCTCTGCCTTTTCATTAGGAAGAAGAGAATTGACCAATTTATAAGGAAAACTGGCCAAAAACCGATACATCTGCGATACACGCACATGCCAGCCCCGAGGCCGCGCACCACTCGAGTCGACGACACTGTTGATACGTCTCCAACATATCTATAATTTTTGATTGCTCCATGCTATATTATCTACTGTTTTGGACATTATTGGGCTTTCTTATCCACTTCTATATTATTTTTGGGACTAACCTATTGACCCAGAGCCCAGTGCCAGTTCCTGTTTTTTTCCTTGTTTCAGTGTTTCGAAGAAAAGGAATATCAGACGGAGTCGAAACGGAATGAAACCTTCTGGAGAAGTTATTTTTGGAAGGAAAGCAACCTGATGGAGTTGGAGTGCACGTCAGGAAAGAAACGAGGGAGCCACAAGGTAGGGGGGCGCGCCCACCCCCCTAGGGCGCGCCCTCCACCCTCGTGGCTCCTCTGACGTACTTCTTCCGCCTATATATCTCCATATACCCTAAAACGACCTGGGAACAGAATAGATCGGGAGTTCCGCCGCCAGAAGCCTCCGTAGCCACCGAAAGCCAATCTAGACCCGTTCCGGCACCCTGCCGGAGGGGGAATCCCTCTCTGGTGGCTATCTTCATCATCCCGGTGCTCTCCATGACGAGGAGGGAGTAGTTCTCCCTCGGGGCTGAGGGTATGTACCAGTAGCTATGTATTTGATCTCTCTTTCTCTCTCTCTCTCTCGTGTTCTTGATTTGGCACGATCTTGATGTATCGCGAGCTTTGCTATTATAGTTGGATCTTATGTTTCTCCTTCCCCTCTACTCTCTTGTAATGGATTGAGTTTCCCCTTTGAAGTTATCTTATCGGATTGAGTTTTTAAAGATTTGAGAACACTTGATGTATGTCTTGCCGTGCGTATCTGTGGTGACAATGGGATATCACGTGATTCACTTGATGTATGTTTTGGTGATCAACTTGCGGGTTCCGCCCATGAACCTATGCATAGGGGTTGGCACACATTTTCGTCATGATTCTCCGCTAGAAACTTTGGGGCACTCTTTGAGGTTCTATGTGTTGGTTGAACAGATGAATCTGAGATTGTGTGATGCATATCTTATAATCATACCCACGGATACTTGAGGTGACATTGGAGTATCTAGGTGACATTAGGGTTTTGGTTGATTTGTGTCTTAAGTTGTTATTCTAGTACGAACTCTAGGGCTGTTTGTGACACTTATAGGAATAGCCCAATGGATTGATTGGAAAGAATAACTTTGAGGTGGTTTCGTACCCTACCATAATCTCTTTGTTTGTTCCCCGCTATTAGTGACTTTGGAGTGACTCTTTGTTGCATGTTGAGGGATAGTTATATGATCCAATTATGTTATTATTGTTGAGAGGACTTGCACTAGTGAAAGTATGAACCCTAGGCCTTGTTTCCTATCATTGAAATACCGTTTATGCTCACTTTTATCATTAGTTACGTTGCTGTTTTTATTTTTTCAGATTACAAAAACTATTATCTACTATCCATATACCACTTGTATCACCATCTCTTCGCCGAACTAGTGCACCTATACAATTTACCATTGTATTGGGTGTGTTGGGGACACAAGAGACTCTTTGTTATTTGGTTGCAGGGTTGCTTGAGAGAGACCATCTTCATCCTACGCCTCCTACGGATTGATAAACCTTAGGTCATCCACTTGAGGGAAATTTGCTACTGTCCTACAAACCTCTGCACTTGGAGGCCCAACAACGTCTACAAGAAGAAGGTTGTGTAGTAGACATCAAGCTCTTTTCTGGCGCCGTTGCCGGGGAGATGAGTGCTTGAAGGTATATCTTTAGATCTTGAAATCGAATCTTTTTGTTTCTTTTTTTAGCACTAGTTTAGTTTATAAAATAAAACTACAAAAAATGGAGTTGAGTTTGTCTCATACGCTTCATCTTTTTAATATCTTTCATGAGTATGATGGAAAGGAAAATTGTGCCAAAGTGTTAGAAGAAGAATGCATTAAAATGTTTGGCACTAAATATTTAAATGATGAGCATGATTGCAATGTTGTTAGTATGAATTCCTTGAATATCTATGATGCTAATGATATGCAAAGCCACAAGCTTGGGGAAGCTATGCTTGATGAAGATGATATTTTTTGTCCCCAAAGTTTTGATGAGCAAATTTATTATGATGAAAGCATGCCTCCTATCTATGATGATTATTGTGATGACACGTATGCTTTAAAGAATTATTATAACAATGAAACTTGTCATCTTGATTCCAATTTTCAATCCCATGATAGTTATTTTGTTGAGTTTGCTCCCACTATTATTAATGAGAAGAATTTTGCTTATGTGGAGAGTAGTAAATTTTCTATGCTTGTAGATCATGAAAAGAATGCTTTAGGTGCTGGTTATATTGTTGAATTCATTCATGATTCTACTGAAAATTATTATGAGGGAGGAATATATGCTTGTAGGAATTGCAATAATACCAAGTTTCCTCTCTATGTGCTTAAAATCTTGAAGTTATGCTTGTTTTGCCCTCATATGCTAGTTGATTATTGTTCCCATAAGTTATTTGCTCACAAAATCCCTATGCATAGGAAGTGGGTTAGAATTAAATGTGCTAGTCATATTCTTCATGATGCTCTCTTTATGTTTCAATTCTTATCTTTTTGTGAGCATCATTGAAATCATCATGCCTAGCTAGGGGCGTTAAACGATAGCGCTTGTTGGGAGGCAACCCAATTTTATTTTAGTTCCTTGATTTATGCTACTGTTTAGTAATAAATAATTTATCTAGCATCTGTTATGATTGAGTTTTTATGCTTTTAATTAGTGTTTGTGGCAAGTAGAACCTTTGGGAAGACTTGGGGAAAGTCTTGTTGATCATGCTGTAAAAAACAGAAACTTTAGCGGTCACGAGAATTTCTGCCATTTTTATTTGGAGAGTGCTATTTAGTTAATTATTTTTTAAGATGATTAATGGATAAATTCCTCAGGTCCAGCAATTTATTTGAGAATTTTATGAGTTTCATAAGTATACGTTTGATCCAGATTACTACAGACCGTTCTGTTTTGACAGATTCTGTTTTTCATGTGTTGTTTGCTTATTTTAATGAATCTATGGCTAGTAAAAGAGTTTATAAAACATAGAGAAGTTGGAATAAATTAGATTTAACACCAATATAAATAAGGAATTATTTCATTACAGTACGTTGAAGTGGTGATTTATTTTCTTATACTAACAGAGCTTACAAGTTTTCTGTTAAGTTTTGTGTTGTGAAGTTTTCAAGTTTTGGGTAAGGATTCGATGGACTATGGAATAAGGAGTGGCAAGAGCCTAAGCTTGGGGATGCCCAAGGCACACCAAGTTAATATTCAACTACAACCAAGAGCCTAAGCTTGGGGATGCCCCGGATGGCATCCCCTCTTTCGTCTTCGTTCATCGGTAACTTTACTTGGAGCTATATTTTTATTCGCCACATGATATGTGTTTTGCTTGGAGCGCCATTTTATTTACTTTTTTTTGCTTGCTGTTTGAATAAAATACCAAGATCTGAAATTCTTAAATGTTAGAGAGTCTTCACATAGTTGCATAATTATTCGACTACTCATTGATCTTCACTTACATCTTTCGGAGTAGTGTGTTATTGCTCTAGTGCTTCACTTATATCTTATTAGAGCATGTTGGTGGTTTTATTTTGTAGAAATAGATGAACTATCATGCTTCACTTAGATTATTTTGAGAGTCTTAAATAGCATGGTAATTTTCTAAATAATCCTAATATGCTAGGTATTCAAGACTAGTAAAAACTTTCTTATGAGTGTGTTGAATACTAAGAGAAGTTTGATGCTTGATGATTGTTTTGATATACGGAGGTAATAATATCAAAGTCGTGCTAGTTGAGTAGTTGTGAAATTGAGAAATGCTTGTGTTGAAGTTTGCAAGTCCCGTAGCATGCACGTATGGTAAATGTTATGTAACAAATTTGAAACATGAGGTGTTATTTGATTGTCCTCCTTATGAGTGGCGGTCGGGGATGAGCGATGGTCTTTTCCTACCAATCTATCCCCCTAGGAGCATGCGCGTAGTGCCGAGGTTTTTGATGACTTGTAGATTTTTGCAATAAGTATGTGAGTTATTTATCACTAATGTTGAGTCCATGGATTATACGCACTCTTACCCTTCCATCCTTGCTAGCCTCTTCGGTACCGTGCATTGCCCTTTCTCACATTGAGAGTTGGCGCAAACTTCGCCGGTGCATCCAAACCCCGTGATATGATACGCTCTTTCACACATAAACCTCCTTATATCTTCCTGAAAACATCCACCATACCTACCTATTATGGCATTTCCATAGCCATTCCGAGATATATTGCCATGCAACTTTCCACCATTCCGTTCATCATGACACATTCATTATTGTCATACTTCTTAGCATGATCATGTAGTTGACATAGTATTTGTGGCAAAGCCACCGTTCATATTTCTTTCATACATGTCACTCTTGGTCCATTGCATATCCCGGTACACCGCCGGAGGCATTCATATAGACTCATCTTTTGTTCTAGTATCGAGTTCTAAGTATCGAGTTGTAAGTAAATAAAAGTGTGATGATCATCATTATTAGAGCATTGTCCCATGTGAGGAAAGGATGATGGAGACTATGATTCCCCCACAAGTCGGGATGAGACTCCGGACGAAAAAAAAGGCCATAAAAAAAGAGAAGGCCCCCAAAAAAGAAAAAAAGAAAAAAAGGCCATAAAAAAGAGAAGGCCCAAAAAAATGAGAGAAAAAGAGAGAAGGGACAATGTTACTATCCTTTTACCACACTTGTGCTTCAAAGTAGCAGCATGATCTTCATGATAGAGAGTCTCTTGTTTTGTCACTTTCATATACTAGTGGGAAATTTTGATTATAGAACTTGGCTTGTATATTCCAACAATGGGCCTCCTCAAGTGCCCTAGGTCTTCGTGAGCAAGCAAGTTGGATGCATACCCACTTAGTTTCTTTTGTTGAGCTTTCATACATTTATAGCTCTAGTGCATCTGTTACATGGCAATCCCTACTCCTTGCATTAACATCAATCGGTGGGCATCTCCATAGCCCATTGATTAGCCTCGTTGATGTGAGACTTTATCCTTTTTTGTCTTCTCCACATAACCCCCCTCATTATATTCTATTCCACCCATAGTGCTATGTCCATGGCTCGCGCTCATATATTGCGTGAAAGTTTATAGGTTTGAGATTACTAAAGTACGAAACAATTGCTTGGCTTGTCATCGGGGTTGTGCATGATGAGAGCATTCTTGTGTGACGAAAATGGAGCATGACTAAACTATATGATTTTGTAGGGATGAACTTTCTTTGGCCATGTTATTTTGAGAAGACACAATTGCTTTGTTAGTATGCTTGAAGTATTATTATTGTTATGTCAATATGAGCTTTTGTCTTGAATATTTCGGATCTGAATATTCATACAACAATTAAGAAGAATTACATTAAAATTATGCCAAGTAGCACTCCGCATCAAAAATTCTGTTTTTATCATTTACCTACTCGAGGACGAGCAGGAATTAAGCTTGGGGATGCTGATACGTCTCCAACGTATCTATAATTTTTGATTGCTCCATGCTATATTATCTACTATTTTGGACATTATTGGGCTTTATTATCCACTTTTATATTATTTTTGGGACTAACCTATTGACCCAAAGCCCAGTGCCAGTTCCTGTTTTTTCCCATGTTTCAGTGTTTCGAAGAAAAGGAATATCAAACGGAGTCGAAACGGAATGAAACCTTCTGGAGAAGTTATTTTTGGAAGGAAAGCAACCTGATGGACTTGGAGTGCATGTCAGGAAAGAAACGAGGGAGCCACGAGGTAGGGGGGCGCACCCACCCCCTAGGGCGCGCCCTCCACCCTCGTGGCCCCCTCGTGGCTCCCTTGACGTACTTCTTCCACCTATATATCTCCATATACCCTAAAACGATCGGGGAACAGAATAGATCGGGAGTTCCGCCGCCAGAAGCCTCCGTAGCCACCGAAAGCCAATCTAAACCCATTCTGGCACCCTGCCGGAGGGGGAATCCCTCTCCGGTGGCTATCTTCATCATCCCAGTGCTCTCCATGACGAGGAGGGAGTAGTACTCCCTCGGGGCTGAGGGTATGTACCAGTAGCTATGTGTTTGATCTCTCTCTCTCTCTCTCTCTCGTGTTCTTGATTTGGCACGATCTTGATGTATCGCGAGCTTTGCTATTATAGTTGGATCTTATGTTTCTCCTCCCCCTCTACTCTCTTGTAATGGGTTGAGTTTCCCCTTTGAAGTTATCTTATTGGATTGAGTCTTTAAAGATTTGAGAACACTTGATGTATGTCTTGCCGTGCGTATCTGTGGTGACAATGGGATACCACGTGATTCACTTGATGTATGTTTTGGTGATCAACTTGCGGGTTCCACCCATGAACCTATGCATAGGGGTTAGCACACGTTTTTGTCGTGATTTTCCGGTAGAAACTTTGGGGCACTCTTTGAGGTTCTATGTGTTGGTTGAATAGATGAATCTGAGATTGTGTGATGCATATCGTATAATCATACCCACGGATACTTGAGGTGACATTTGAGTATCTAGGTGACATTAGGGTTTTGGTTGATTTGTGTCTTAAGGTGTTATTCTAGTACGAACTCTAGGGCTGTTTGTGACACTTATAGGAATAGCCCAACGGATTGATTGGTAAGAATAACTTTGAGGTGGTTTCGCACCCTACCATAATCTCTTCGTTTGTTCTCCGCTATTAGTGACTGATACGTCTCCAACGTATCTATAATTTTTGATTGCTCCATGCTATAGTATCTACTGTTTTGGACATTATTGGGCTTTATTATCCACTTTTATATTATTTTTGGGACTAACCTATTAACCAAAGGCCCAACCCAGAATTGCTGTTTTTTTGCCTGTTTTAGGGTTTCGAAGAAAAGGAATATCAAACGGAGTCCAAACGGAATGAAACCTTCGGGAACGTGATTTTCTCAACAAACAAGACCCGGAAGACTTGGACCCTACGTCAAGAAAGAAAAGAGTAGGCCACGAGGTAGGGGGCGCACCTGCCTACCCTAGGCATGCCCTCCACCCTCGTGGGCCCCGTGTTGCTCCACCGACGTACTCCCTCCTATATATACCCACGTACCCCCAAACGATCAGATACGGAGCCAAAAACCTAATTCCACCGCCGCAACTTTCTGTATCCACGAGATCCCATCTTGGGGCCTATTTCGGAGCTCCGCCGGAGGGGGCATCAATCTTGGAGGGCTTCTACATCAACACCATAGCCCCTCCGATGAAGTGTGAGTAGTTTACTTCAGACCTACGGGTCCATAGCTAGTAGCTTGATGGCTTCTTCTCTCTTTTTGGATCTCAATACAAAGTTCGCCCCCTCTCTTGTGGAGATCTATTCGTTGTAATCTTCTTTTTGTGGTGTGTTTGTTGAGACTGATGAATTGTGGGTTTATGATCAAGTCTATCTATGAACAATATTTGAATCTTCTCTGAATTCTTTGATGTATGATTGGTTATCTTTGCAAGTCTCTTAGAATTATCAGTTTGGTTTGGCCTACTAGATTGATATTTCTTGCAATTGGAGAAGTGCTTAGCTTTGGGTTCAATCTTGCGGTGTCCTTTCCCGGTGACAGTAAGGGCAGCAAGGCACGTATTGTATTGTTGCCATCGAGAATAACAAGATGGGGTTTTCTTCATATTGCATGAGTCTATCCCTCTACATCATGTCATCTTGCTTAAGGCGTTACTCTGTTTTTAACTTAATACTCTAGATGCATGCTGGATAGCGGTCGATGAGTGGAGTAATAGTAGTAGATGCAGGCAGGAGTCGGTCTACTTGTCTTGGACGTGATGCCTATATACATGATCATACCTAGATATTCTCATAACTATGCTCAATTCTGTCAGTTGCTCAACAGTAATTTGTTCACCACCGTAGAATACTTATGCTCTTGAGAGAAGCCAAAAGTGAAACCTATGGCCCCCGGGTCTATCTTCATCATATCAATCTATCAATACTTAGTTATTTCCTTTTGATTTTACTTTGCCTTTGTTTTACTTTGCATCTTTATCATAAAAATACCAAAAATATTATCTTATCATATCTATCAGATATCACTCTCGTAAGTGGCCTTATAGGGACTGACAACCCCTATTTGCATTGGTTGCGAGGATTTATTTGTTTTGTGCAGGTGCGAGGGACTCGCGCGTAGCCTCCTACTGGATTGATACCTTGGTTCTCAAAAACTGAGGGAAATACTTACGCTATTTTACTGCATCATCCCTTCCTCTTCGGGGAAAACCAACGCAGTGCTCAAGAGGTAACAAGAAGGATTTCTGGCGCCGTTGCTAGGGAGGTCTACGCAAAAGTCAATATACCAAGTACCCATCACATACCCTTATCTCCCGCATTACATTATTTGCCATTTGCCTCTTGTTTTCTCTCCCCCACTTCACCCTTGTTGTTTTATTCGCCCTCTCTCTCTATCCTCCCTCTCTTTTTCTCTATTTGCCTCTTTTTGCCCGCTTGCTTCTTGATTACTTGTGTGAGTTTGCTTGCTTGTCGTTATGGCTAGTCCCTTATCCTCTCCGTTATCTCCTGATAATGAAATTCTAAATTTTAAGCAAAGGGAGGGAGAAAATCTAAAAGATGCTTGGCATAGAATTTGCAATGCTCAAAATAGATCTACTAGGAAGCAATCTACTTCCGTTCTTCTTCGCAATTTTTATGTAGGCATTACTCATTGGCACCGTTATGTTCTTGATACTATTACCCGAGGGAACTTTTTGGGTAGCCATACTTTTGATTCTTATAATGCTATGTTAGATTTATTTGGCTCACCCCCTCTCTCGGTTAATGGAACTATATTAACTTTAGAGCACGTAATGCAAAGGCTTGAAATTATTGAAAATAAGGTTGCTACCGTATAATTAATTGAAAATTTGGATAAAAAGATGCACAGCCGAATCTCTCAATAT
Organism: Triticum urartu; assembly: GCF_003073215.2. Taxonomy (NCBI): domain Eukaryota; kingdom Viridiplantae; phylum Streptophyta; class Magnoliopsida; order Poales; family Poaceae; genus Triticum; species Triticum urartu. The sequence goes on along the minus strand of NC_053022.1, from coordinate 558,539,351 downwards.
GGATCTAAAGTAGGTGTTACTTTGAAAAATATTAAAGAAAAGGAACCCATAGTTAATGAGCAAATAAATCATGATTCCATTAGAATCGATAAACTTGAGGATATTATTACCAACTTGGGAACCGCTTTTTCTTCCGTAAAGAATACTCCAAGTCCTCCCACTAAAATTGCCAAGCTTATGTATGTTCCTAAAAATAAGGGTGAATCCTCTAGTAAGGAAAATGCGGACCTCAAATCTATAAGCATTCATCCCAATCTTTTTGCTATCATTAAGGAACCATTTGTTGCTAATGAATTTTTTGATCTTGTGCCTAAAAGTTTTATAATTAATAAAAAGAAAGAAATTCCTAAAGATGGTAGATGCCTCATTGAAGAATTACCTACCAAAGATGGCAATACCTAGATCTATTCTTGCTTGTTATGCCTAGCTAGGGGCGTTAAACGATAGCGCTTGTTGGGAGGCAACCCAATTGTATTTTTATTACTTGCTTTTTGCTCCTGTTTAGTGATAAATAATTTATCTAGCCTCTGTTTTGGTTGTGTTTTTTGTGTTTAATTAGTGTTTTTGCCAAGTAGAACCGTTGAGAAGACTTGGGGAAAGTCTTGTTGAACTTGCTGTAAAAAACAGAAACTTTAGTGCTCACGAGAACTGCTGTCATTTTTATTTGGAAAGTGCTATTTACTTAATTCTTTTTGGAGATGATTAATAGATAAATTCCTCACATTCAGTAATCTATTTTAGAATTTTTGGGGCTCCATATCTTTCTCTAGATACAGATTACTACAGATTGTTCTGTTTTTGACAAATTCTGTTTTCCGTGTGTTGTTTGCTTATTTTGATGAATCTATGGCTAGTAAAATAGTTTACAAACCATAGAGAAGTTGGAATACAGTAGGTTTAACACCAATATAAATAAAGAATGAGTTCATTACAGTACCTTGAAGTGGTCTTTTGTTTTCTTTCGCTAACGGAGCTCACGAGATTTTCTACTTTAAGTTTTGTGTTGTGAAGTTTTCAAGTTTTGGGTAAAGATTTGATCGATTATGGAACAAGGAGTGGCAAGAGCCTAAGATTGGGGATGCCCATGGCACCCCCAAGATAATCTAAAGACACCTAAAATCCAAAGCTTGGGGATGCCTTCCGAGGCATCCCCTCTTTCGTCTACTTCTATCGGTAACTTTACTTGGAGCTATATTTTTATTCGCCACATGATATGTGTTTTGCTTGGAGCGTCTTGTATGATTTGAGTCTTTGCTTGTTATTCTTACACAATCATCCTTGCTGTACACACCTTTTGAGAGAGGCATACATGATTTGGAATTTGTTAGAGTACTCTATGTGCTTCGCTTATATCTTTTGAGTTATATAGTTTTGCTCTAGTACTTCACTTATATCTTTTAGAGCACGGTGGTGGATTTGTTTTATAGAAACTATTGATCTCCCATGCTTCACTTAAATTATTTTAAGAATCTTAATAGCATGGTAATTTGCTTAAAATCCTAATATGCTAGGTGAGGGAGTCCTGGATTAGGGGGTATCCGGATAGCCGGATTATATCCTTTGGCCGGACTATTGGACTATGAAGATACAAGATTGAAGACTTCGTCCCGTGTCTGGATGGGACTCTCCTTGGCGTGGAAGGCAAGCTTGGCAATATGGATATGTAGATCTCCTTCCTTGTAACCGACTCTGTGTAACCCTAGCCCCCTCCGGTGTCTATATAAACCGGAGGGTTTTAGTCCGTAGGACAACATACAATCATACCATAGGATAGCTTCTAGGGTTTAGCCTCTCTGATGTCGTGGTAGATCAACTCTTGTAATACTCATATCATCAAGAACAATCAAGCAGGACGTAGGGTTTTACCTCCATCAAGAGGGCCCGAACCTGGGTAAACATCGTGTCCCCTGCCTCCTGTTACCATCCGCCTTAGACGCACAGTTCGGGACCCCCTACCCAAGATCCGCTGGTTTTGACACCAATATTGGTGCTTTCATTGAGAGTTCCTCTGTGTCGTCATCGTTGGGCTTGATGGCTCCTTCGTTCATTGATAGCGATGCAGTCCAGGGTGAGACTTTTCTCCCTAGACAGATCTTTGTATTCGACGGCTCCGCACTGCGGGCCAACTCGTTTGGCCATCTGGAGCAGATCGAGAGCTACGCCCCTGGCCACCAGGTTAGGTTTGGAAGCATAAACCACACGGCCGATATCCACAGAGACTTGATCTTCGATGGATTCGAGCCCTTGCCGAGTGCGCCGCACGGTTACGATGAGCATGATTTAGCTCTACCATCGAACAGTGTTCGGGAGATCGCACCGGCGACCGCTCCTACCATCAATTCAGAGCCAGTTGCGCCATCCAAGGACGGGTGGATAGACCCCGCCATGGAGGACGCACTCTCCTTTACATCCTTTCCCGGTGACAGTAAGGGCAGCAAGGCACGTATTGTATTGTTGCCATTGAGGATAACAAGATGGGGTTTTCTTCATATTGCATGAGTCTATCCCTCTACATCATGTCATCTTGCTTAAGGCGTTACTCTGTTTTTAACTTAGTACTCTAGATGCATGCTGGATAGCGGTCGATGAGTGGAGTAATAGTAGTAGATGCAGGTAGGAGTCGGTCTACTTGTCTCGGACGTGATGCCTATATACATGATCATACCTAGATATTCTCATAACTATGCTCAATTCTGTCAATTGCTCAACAGTAATTTGTTCACCCACCGTAGAATACTTATGCTCTTGAGAGAAGCCACAAGTGAAACATATAGCCCCCGGGTCTATCTTCATCATATCAATCTATCAATACTTAGTTATTTCCTTTTGCTTTTACTTTGCCTTTATTTTACTTTGCAGCTTTATCATAAAAATATCAAAAATATTATCTTATCATATCTATGAGATCTCACTTTCGTAAGTGGCCTTATAGGGACTGACAGCCCCTATTTGCGCTGGTTGCGAAGATTTATTTGTTTTGTGCAGGTGCGAGGGACTCGCGCGTAGCCTCCTACTGGATTGATACCTTGGTTCTCAAAAACTGAGGGAAATACTTACGCTACTTTACTGCACCATCCCTTCCTCTTCAGGAAAAACCAACACAGTGCTCAAGAGGTAGGAGTGACTTTGGAGTGACTCTTTGTTGCATGTTGAGGGATAGTTATATGATCCAATTATGTTATTATTGTTGAGAGGACTTGCACTAGTGAAAGTATGAACGCTAGGCCTTGTTTCCTATCATTGCAATACCGTTTATGCTCACTTTTATCAGTAGTTACCTTACTGTTCTTATATTTTTAGATTACAAAAACTATTATCTACTATCCATATACCACTTGTATCACCATCTCTTCGCAGAACTAGTGCACCTATACAATTTACCATTGTATTAGGTGTGTTGGGGACACAAGAGACTCTTTGTTATTTGGTTGCAGGGTTGCTTGAGAGAGACCATGTTCATCCTACGCCTCCTACGGATTGATAAATCTTAGGTTATCCACTTGAGGGAAATTTGCTACTGTCCTACAAACCTCTGCACTTGGAGGCCCAACAACGTCTACAAGAAGAAGGTTGTGTAGTAGACATCAACTGTCACCCAAGTGACCAGAGACGACACCCTACAACAGAACACTGGGCTCCGGAGCCGCCACTCCAACATCCACACCAGCCCTGAGGCCACGCACCGGCCTAGTCGATGGCTCCGCTGCCCTAGAGGCCAAAGCGAACACCCAACGCACACGAGATCTCCGGCGCCGCCGCACCGACTTCCACTCCGGCCCTGAGGCCGCGAACCCACCTAGTCGATGACCATGTCGCCCTGGCGACCAAAGCCAACCATCACACGTAGGAGCTACCGGAGCCGCCGCTCCGACTTCCACGCCCGCCCCGAGGCCGCGCACTCGCCTAGCAGACGACGAAGTTGCAAAGCCACAGGGCCACCGCCAGCAGATGAAGGACCGGACCTCCAAAGGCGTCGCCCCCAAGAGGGAAGCGACGAGGAACGCCGCCGACGCCCACTTCGGCCTTGGCCGAAGTTTGAGTTTTCACCCGAAGAGCCCGTGGCGGAGATGACGAGGGAGGTGAAGGGGCTCCATAACGCCGCCTCCAACAAGGAAACGATGTCCTAGGACGCCGTCGACGCCGGCATCGACTGAGGTCGAGCTAGGCTTTCACCCGGAGCTCACCAAACCCATCTTCACCACAGCCAATCACCACCGACGGCGGCCAAGCACTCTACACCACTCGCCACCAACAACCACCTCTTACACGGCCAGCAAAACCACCACGGCACCACGCGTCATCATGGCAGCCCCGCACCCACCGCCTAGAGCGGCGCCGCCGTGCCGCCATCCTCCCTCCTCGCTGCCCGCAGCCCGCCGAACTCGAGGCTGACCACCAGTCCACCACGCACCAGATCCCGGGCAGCCTTGCCCGGATCCGCGCCCCAGACGCCGCCGCGCCACCGGCCACCACCGCGCCACAGCCGCCCGTCACCAGATCCAGGCGGACCTCGATCTGCAACCACCGGCGCCGGGGGCACGCCCCACCCCACCCCAGACGCAGCCAACCACGCCACCAGAGGAGCCTGAGCAGCACCTCCGAAGGGTCCTCCGCCGCGCCACCGCGACCCACGAGCTCGCGGCGCCCCGGACCAGCGACCCCGGCCTGCGCTAGGAGCCTAGGACCCTGCACGCGAGGGGCGAGAAGACCCGCCGCCGCCGACGACGGCAGGGCTTCGCCCGACCGCGTCCTGTGGCGGCGGCGGGGGAGGAGGGAAGGCGCGGGGAAGACTAGGGGCGGCGGCGGCGGGTTCCTCCCCGTCGCCCACGGGAGCGATGCGGGAGGAAAGAGACTCAACCCCTTCAATTTTACTTTCTTTGTTTCTTACTAGTTCCTTGGTCTTTCTTCAGTTTTCCTCCTCGTCAGTCTCTCATAGTTCCTTGGGTGCTTAGTCTTCTTCACTTTTGCACTCTATGTACCAGAGAGTGTCATTCTACCAGTGCTGCGATCTGGGACCCACCTGACGGCTGAATTTGCATATATGTCCATATATAACTGCTTCTGATATTTACGAGTAGGCTCATGCGTGTCTCGATCGTTTGGATGGCGACTTGCACCCTTTCAGTGCAGGCGCGGAGTTAGGAGAAAATTCAGCTAGCCAACATCACAATCACTCTTCCTTCCTGATGCTGTTCTACAATAATACATTGCCTATATTTTGGTCGACATGACAGGAATATGCAGCCATAGATCGGCAATGAATGTCTGAATTTTGACTGGCCAACTTACCATAGAACTTCATTGATCGATCACGCTGACTGAATAACCCAAGTCAGTCATATTCACAACTCCATGCATGATGACAGAGAAGACATAACACATAACTTGGTTTCCGTAATTATGCCAACCTTTAGGCTCACATGATTGCGCGATCTCTACATGATGTCTTGTGTTTAGCAGCGAGTCTACATGCCCACATCATGCTGAATCTACATGCCAAATCGAGCAGCTCTCAACATGTGCCAACCAGCATCTATACACACAACAACAACCACATGCCCACATCATGCCCATAGATATTACAAAAACAAATATTGCTCAGATACATCCCTCGATTCAGTTTGTTTAAATCATAACAGAAACAATAACAAAGTTCTGCCCTGACGACAGATAAATAGAATTCAGAGATATTACACAACCACACACATTCCGTTTTTTCACTAAAGCAAGCCCAATAGGATGGGAGGCTGGGAATAGATTTAGGAAAAGAAAAAACATCTCACACTGCAAATAAAGCACCACGAATACATATCTCTCTGAATACACACTGAATCAAATGCTGGTGGCCAGCCAGTTGAGCTTCGGACTTGCAGTAAGTAGCGGGACTGGATTGGACAACCATGTAGCTCTCCATATGCATGACTTTACTTGGATCTACGAGCTGCTGTTCAAGATGAATACATGCACAGGGTCGGCACAATGTATATGGAATATGTTCTTAAGTTTTCAGAATGAAGAATGTAGGACATATAGATAATTGTTACTCATGGGAGGGAGAGAAAAACCACAATCATTTGAATTACCAGGATAAGGCAGCTAGTTCTTGCTGGCCAATCTCTCATTCTTCCGATCTTGTTTCTTCATTACCAGGATAACCGTCAAGCAATTCTTCAAACTCCTTTCTTTCCTTCAAGACGTCCTCTTCCCACTCCTTTTCATCCTTAAACATGATGAGATATTTAGTTTGAACCGCTGACGACGTTTCAGCTTTGGCTTCCTTGGATATTTAGTTCAAAAACCTGCTGCTTCGGCCACTGGCGAACAGACGAGGATATTTCAGCTATTCGATGACAAAGTTTGGAATTTTGGTGTTAGTACCATCTTTGCCACTTTCGACAATTAGATTAGAAGTAGTACCTTACATGAATAGATAGAATGGAAAACACAAGTTTCAGTGATGCTCGACATTGAGCGCTTGCTAGTTGCTGCTAGTAGAGACCGTAACTTCAATAATACAGTATCAATAGATCGTATTATAGTCCATAACACTACTCTTTCTTAATTAGTACTTCAACGGCAGGATGTTCTGTGTGATAACAAGGGATGAGACCTCCACTGGAAGCCGACAGCATCAATCTGTCAGTGGAAAATGGATGTGTCGAGTGAGAAGCCACACGGCCGTAATGAATTCGCCGTCCCTGCTGAGCTGACTAGCATAGGCTTCCAGGCCGTAGTGACAGGCAGCATAACCAACATTTCCAACCACACCCCAAAAATTACTTCCAACAAGTCATGCTTTCGTGGACTCCAGATGGAGGAAGCTCTGCAGCATGGTCTAATGCGTGCGTCACAGCACCTGAATAATTAATTGGACCTACCCCGTGATCTTGAGGCGGGTGTACTCCCACTGAAGCAATCAACCAGACAGATAAATGTAAGCGGTTGAAATGTTTCAAAACAGGAAGTAGGTACAGAAGGAAATATGCCCTAGAGGCAATAATAAAGTTGTTATTTATATTTTCTTATATCATGATAAAATTTTATTATTCATGTTATAATTGTATTAACCAGAAACTTAGTACATGTATGAATACATAGACAAACAGAGTGTCACTAGTATGCCTCTACTTGACTAACTCGTTGAATCAAAGATGGTTACGTTTCCTAGCCATAGACATGAGCTGTCATTTGATTAATGGGATCACATCATTGGAGAATGATGTGATTGACTTGACCCATTCCGTTAGCTTAGCACTTGATCGTTTTAGTTTACTGCTATTACTTTCTTCATAACTTATACATGTTTCTATGACTATGAGATTATGCAACTCCCGATTATCAGAGGAACACTTTGTGTGCTACCAAACGTCATAACGTAACAGGGTGATTATAAAGGTGCTCTACAGGTGTCTCCGATGGTACTTGTTGAGTTGGCATAGATCGAGATTAGGATTTATCGCACCGATTGTCGGAGAGGTATATCTGGGCCCTCTCGGTAATGCACATCACTATAAGCCTTGCAAGCAATGCAACTAATGAGTTAGTTGCGGGATGATGCATTACAGAACGAGTAAAGAGACCTGCCGGCAACGAGATTGAGCTAGGTATTGAGATACCGACGATCGAATCTCGGGCAAGTAACATACCGATGACAAAGGGAACAACGTATGTTGTTATGCGGTTTGACCGATAAAGTTCTTCGTAGAATATGTATGAACCAATATGAGCATCCAGGTTCCGCTATTGGTTATTGACCGAAGACCTGTCTCGGTCATGTCTACATAGTTCTCGAACCCGCAGGGTCCGCATGCTTAATGTTCTGTGACGATCGGTATTATGAGTTTTTGTGTTTTGATGTACCGAAGGTAGTTCGGAGTCCCGGATATGATCACGGACATTGTCGTGGAATTGTCACGACAGATGTCCTAGTGTGAGGACTTAGTCGTGAAGCCAACACATCTTTGTAGTAGCTTGAGAGGGGTTGAGCGGAATTGAGAGACGCAACACAAGACAAGGATTTAGACAGCTTCGGGCCCTAGGAAACATCATCCGGAATAGCCCTACATGCTGTTTGTGGCTAGATCTCATTATGCTCATGAGAGAGTCGCCGCATAAGCCGGCTCCCCCTTTGTGTCTAGCCCTAGAGATTGTTTCTTGTCTCTCCTTCTTTGGGGAGCCCTGCCCCTCCTTATATAAGTTGAAGGGGCGGGTTACATGACTAGTCCTAGTAGGATTAGGATTAATCTATTACAAGTGGAGTCCTAGTATTGCTTCCTTTGTAGGAGAATATTCCTTATGTCTTCCTCTTAAGCCGTCCCACCATAACATGAGCCGGCCTTCTGGGCCTTGGGCCTTGTTGTCCATCTGACCCGCCCGCTGGGTTACTAATGAGCTGCCAAGATCGGGCAGGTTATCTGTGAATGGCCAAGCTCCAGGTGGGTCACCAGTGAGTCGCGACGCTTCAGACGGGTCATACATCCGGCGGGTTACACCGCGGGGTATATACCTGACATTAGCCCCCCAGTTTAATTTGGGTTTATCCATGTTAAACTGATCCTGCAAAGTAACTCAAGAACAAATTTGATAGGTTATGCTCCGGGTTAAATATTCTTGTGAGCCGACACCTGATCATCCTTAATTCCTTGTCATTTCCTTCATCTAGAACATCCAGGTCAATAAACCAGCTTCATACTCAATTTGCTGACGTTGGTTTCTCATAGAGAAACATTGTGAAGAATAATCCACTTGAGTCGGCTTCCAAAGCGCCGGCTTAAGAAATATTGGTCTTGAAATACTCATCTGATATTCAGCTAGTTTGAAGATGTAGTACCGGCCGGTTTAATATTACCAAAATTGCCGGTTTGTAAATATTGATGGCACCGAGTCATAATTGTTGCCGATGCCGGGTCATAATTCTTGATGACGCCGGGTTATGATTGTAGCAGACACCAGGTCATTATGATTGGAGACGCCGGGTCAATCTGGTTTGCTCAAAACTGAGAATTTGAAAATATTTCTCCTTATATCCGTGTTACCTGTAGCCCCCAAGTCTTGAGCAGAGCAAAGTGATGAATTAAGACTTGCTTCAATATAAATATCACCACTTTGAAAATATCCATGTTGTTCATCTCAATCACTAGTTAAAACTGAGTATTCTTCATATGTAGCCCCCAAGTGCCGGGTTGTCATGCTTGCAGCAACCAGGGACTTGTAATTGCCTGATGCCCATAAAAGCTTCCACTAGTGTAGCCCCCAAGGGCCGGGTCATTATGCAATAATGAGCAGGGACTTTGTAAATATGATCATGTAAACTTTAACAGCAACGTGTAGCCTCCAAGGGCCGGGTCATTATGCAATAATGAGCAAGGACTTTATATATATTTCATTGAAAATAACATCATATGATTTAACTCCCATCATGTGGCTTGAACCCACGTCCACAAGGTTAAGAGCTTTGTACTTTATCAACTGAGCAGTGGATCCTTCAATATAATGGATTAAGACTTGTGCACCTTAAATTTTTGACAGGAGAAATTGGTAACCCCCAAGGGCCGGCTCATTATGATGTGATGAGCTGGGTCTTCAATAAGGCCAGTAAAAATGACTTTGCATTAGCCCCCAAGTGTCATGGTGCATACTTGCAGCGACATGAGACTTGCATATTTGATGTACTCTCAACTTGAATAATGTAGCCCCCAAGTGCCGGGTCGTAAGCCTGCAGCGACTCGGGACTACTCCTTCCACTAAAGAACAAATTATATCCATCGATAAAATAATAGCCCCTTCTCAGCTCACGCTTTCCTGATTGATTTGAAAGACCCTACACACCACCGTATCCTTGGCTTTCTTCCCACTTTCAAAGAACTTGCTATCATTCTTTCGATTCTATCTCCTCGCTTTAGGTCTTATGCTTCTTATTAAAGGGGTCATGCCACTCCGAGTCCATCAGTGTTGAAGGAATGGACAGAGACAGGCAAAGACAAAGTACTGATTTTACTACCGATCTATAATGGGGCAGAGAAGGATAAGCAAAGTAGGCGCACGGATATTTCTTAATTAAGAGTTTTCGAGACTTCATTCTCTTTTTAGTTTTGACTCTGGGTCCGGTACAGGTTGACGCGGAGGATAGGGATGGGAAAAGAAGCCCTAGCTTTGGGAAAGACCGGATCATAACATGAATTTAAGGGCATACTTAGTAGATGCAGATCTAGTTACTCTTTCTTCCCCAGATGGGGAATGGGCCAAGCCGATCCGTTGTTGGCTCTGAAAGTGCATTTGCTAGTTCGACCATTGCGCTGAAGCGACTTTGAAAACCTCAATCATAATATTGGTTATTGATAACCATAATAAAAATCCAGCCATGTTGGCTATTAAAGATTTGAATAATATAACCCGGTTTTGAAACCGGTTCCTGCGATATTTGATCTCATTGTTGGTTTACCAAACCAGTGTAGTAAAGATGATAACCCAAAATTTGTGCACTGATAATTATCATATATTGCCGGCTTATGAACAAAGCCAGGCCGTGTTAATAAACACCGGATATTATTTCATCTCATACTGGCGACTTATAGTCAAAAGCCAGGCCGGGTCAATAAGCATTGGATATTTACCTTTATTTTATACTGGCGACTTATAGTCGAAGACTAGGCTGGGTTAATAAACACCGGTTAATGTCATATATGACTCAGAACCCTTGGCGGTTTACCGCAGGACGGGTCATAATATCTTACATATGACCACTGATGTGTAAAAAAGGAATCACAGATAAGCGGGTTATGAATCATAACTTTGAAAACATAACTATAATATCATACCTGTGATATTGAATTTGCACTGCCGGTTTATGTGACCTGCACAGTAAGGGTGATAACCCAATCTTTAGAAGCCAAGACTTCCAAATGTTTGATGATTGTCATATGATGGCGACTTATCATCCAAAGTCAAGACGGATTAAATTTAAACCACACTTATACTTAGATCTGGACAAAAGCCTCAAGACAAAAACAAAGATTGTTTGCAAAAAACTTAAGCAAAATAGAAAGAAAAAATTTGAGGCTTCTGATTCGAATATGATCAGTAAACCTGACCAAAGGGGTTAAGCTAGGATTCGAATACGATTATGTAGCCCCCAGTGGCTTTGGCGTTGCGCCGATCAAGAGGGTATCGACAGCTATGTTCTCTTTGGTGTGAATACGATCTATGTTTGAACAGGAAGCCCCCAAATGATCTTGAGAGTTTTTTAACGACTCTGATTCGAATACGATCAAATCCGGACCCAAAAGGGGTTAAGCTATGATTCGAATACGATCAAGAAGCCCCCTAGTGAGTTTGGCATTGTGCCGATCAAGAGGGTACCGAAAACTATGTTCTCTTTGGTTCGAATACGACCTTTGTTTGAATAGGAAGCCCCCAAATGACCTATTTTGTGAGCTGTGCTCGCTGGGTACCTATGTTTGAGTTTGTGCTGTGTAACGGACTCTCTTTGGTCCCTTTAACCTGGGTAGTAAGCCCCCAAGCTTATTGTAAGGATGTCGGCTGATAATATAGACCGGACCACATGGCGGCGGTTTGTATACGCCCATTGGACAGCTTGCATGAACGGGTGTGACCCTGATATGCTGATATAGATTGGGCCGCAAGAGCGGAAATGTAGGCGCTTCTATTGAGAGGCACGGCAAGAACAATCATCCGCGATATAACGCCACTTTGAAATAATTGTCCTGCATATAAAAAAGATACAAACCAACCTAATTGTTCTTTGACAAAAACAATATGTGTCCAAACTAGATTTAGATGGATTTCACTTGATATGTTAGGCCGGAAATTATCCGTCACGGACTTGATGATCACCGGATGAAGCTGAAATCAATCACGGGTGAAGTGGCCGCAGTGTGGTAAGCCGATGCGGACGGGTGAGTCGGCCGTGACGTTTGTAAGCCGGCGCGGACAACGAGTCGGCCGCATGTGCGGACGGATGTAAACCGAACAGCGGGGGCGGCGATTTGCATGTGCATCCGTCGAGCAGCATGGCTCGGAGGAACGCCAGTGCAAAATTATGCTGGCACGCGCTCCATGTCCTCGATATAACAATACCTTTGTCATAAATAATTATCCTGCATAAAAACATTGTAGATCAAGACAAAGATAATTTGTTCTTTAACAAAAACAATATGTGTTTAAAAATATATACTTAGATGAATATCACCTGATATGTTTGGATAACGGATGATCCGTTCAACATGATAAAGACGGCTCAGGCAGATCGGCGACTTAATATAGCTCGGCGGCTCAATAGAACTGACTGGTCGGTTTGAAACCGCAGCAGCGACTCAAGGCAGCGCACGAAGTAGAGCGCGGCGGCTCAAAACCCAGCAGTAACAGGGCCATGACGACAACAAAGACAACAGGGGGAAGCACGGCTGCGAACAGAAGGGTAGGCGTTCGTGGCTCAGGCGCGGCAGCTCAGAGACAGTACCGCGGCTCAAGAGCTGCAGTGGCAGCGTGTTGAGATGGCGGTGGCTCACCCCTGCTGCTGTTGACGCGGTGCTCGGGTGCGATTTATCCGACGGTGGCCCGCTAAACCTGTCGTGGCGTGCAAGTTTGACTTTCTATTGACCAGAAAGTACACTGACATGCACATGAGCTGGAGCCAGAACGAACGTAGCATATGTGCATGAAACAAGGCACACTTTTGAGAGCTTACGTGATCACCAAGCAGTATTTGTGGTTGATGAAATTATCTTTGCCTTTATCCGAGGTGTCGTAGCACCAGCAGCTTATGAGTTGACGCCTTGGGGTTTTAAATCAGCAAAACAGTGCACCACTCGCCGCATATACAACATCCATCTTTCTTTTTTCCTGTGAACAGGGTACTTGCTTGTCTCCTTTGACGTCCATATTGTGTGCCTCTGTAGTTAATTCTCCACAAACTGTAATATCTTCTTTATCTCTCAAAAAAGGCAGAGGCATCACGCAGCGCAATGCTACAACCAGCAAAGGCGGCTTAACTGTGAAAAACAGGTTCCACGTCTCGCCGTCCACTCGCAGACGGCCCACGGCTGAGGCGACTCAGGTGAAGATGAGCTGCAGTGGGGGTGGAGGCAGCAAAGGTGGGGCACAGCGGCCGGGGTGCAGTCATGACCATAGCGTCGGCAGAAAGCGGCGGCTTGGCGGAGGTCAGTAGAAGCGGCGACTCGGGGCCAGTAGTTCCAAGGCGGACGAATGCGGCTGCTCTCGTCACGGCAGAAACAGACGCGCCATGAAGGCTACCGGCGGCTCATGCGAGGGCCGCAGCTTAGACAATGGAAATTGTGGCAGACCACGGCCGTAGAGGCAACGGTGGGCCTCAACGGCGGCTCAGGACGGAGGTGGCGCGACCACGGCTCGGACGCGACCAAAGATGAACGAGTCCGAAGTGACGACGGTCGGAGCTGCTTGTAGAAAACGAATATATAAAAAGTGCAACTTGACCTTGCACAACTGGGTCTTTACGCCAGGGAGCAGTACGCTCAGACTTTTTTTCTTGGTCTCGGCGATTTGATCCTTGCGCTGATCAATCCCGGATAGGTCTTCGACTTGCAGCAGCGGCGGCGCATCCGATGCAAAGCTAATTTTCCTTAAATTTTCCAAACCATGTATCTAGACCGATGAACTCGAAATTAATGCAGATCTTTTCCAACCGGCTCTTCTTCATCCGGAAATTATGAACTTCTCAATTCCTGTGAGAGATCCCTTCAAGAACTTAACACCACCGTGTGCAAGCCTCACAGTGGGCGCCAACTATCGTGGAATTGTCACGGCAGATGTCCTAATGTAAGGACTTAGTCGTGAGGCCAACGCATCTTTGTAGTAGCTTGAGAGGGGTTGAGCGGAATCGAGAGACGCAACACAAGACAAGGATTTAGACAGCTTCGGGCTCCGGAAAACATCATCCGGAATAGCCCTACATGTTGTTTGTGGCTAGATCTCATTATGCTCATGAGAGAGTCGCCGCATAAGCCGGCTCCCCCTTTGTGTCTAGCCCTAGATATTGTTAGAGGTTGTTTCTTATCTCTCCTTCTTTGGGGAGCCCTGCCCCTCCTTATATAAGTTGAATGTGCGGGTTACATGACTAGTCCTAGTAGGATTATGATTAATCTATTACAAGTGGAGTCCTAGTCTTGCTTTCTTTGTAGGAGAATATTTCTTATGTCTTCCTCTTAAGCCGGCCCACCATAACATGAGCCGGCCTTCTGGGCCTTGGGCCTTGTTGTCCATCTGACCCGCCCGCCGGGTTACTAATGAGCTGCCAAGATCGGGCGGGTTATCTATGAATCGCCAAGCTCCGGGTGGGTCACCAGTGAGTCGCCACGCTCCAGCCGGGTCATACATCCGGCGGGTTACACCGCGGGGTATATACCCGACAGACATGACGAGGAGTCTCGAAATGGTCGAGACGTAATGATCGATATATTGGAAGCCTATATTTGGACATCGGAATGGTTCCGGGTGAAATCGGGATTTTACCGGAGTACCAGGAGGTTACCGGAACCCTTCGGTAATTGTATGGGCTTTAATGGGCCATAGTGGAGAGAGAGAGAGGAGGCCAGGGTAGGCCACGCGCCCCCTCCCCCTCTGTTCCGAATTGGACTAGGAGGGGCCCCCCCTTCCTTCCTCCCTCTCTCCCCCTTCCTTCTCTCCTAGTCCAACTAGGGAAGGGGGGGATCCTAGTCCCGGTGGGAGTAGGACTCCTCCAGGGCGCGTCATAGCTAGGCCGGCCCTCCCCCCTCCTCCACTCCTTTATATACATGGACAGGGGGCACCCCATAGACACACAAGTTGATCATTGATCTTTCTTAGTCGTGTGCGGTACCCCCTGCACCATAATCCACCTCGGTCATATCGTAGCGGTGCTTAGGCGAAGGCCTGCGTCGGTAACTTCATCAACACCGTCATCACGCCGTCGTGCTGACGAAGCTCTTCCCCGAAGCTCTACTGGATCGTGAGTTTGCGGGACGTCACCGAGCTGAACGTGTGCAGATCGCGGAGGTGCCATACGTTCGGTACTGAGAATCGGTCGATCGTGAAGACGTATGACTACATCAACCGCGTTGTCATAACGCTTCTGCTTACGGTCTACGAGGGTACGTAGACAAACACTCTTCCCTCTCGTTGCTATGCATCACCACGATCTTGCGTGTGCGTTGGAATTTTTTTGAAATTACTATGTTCCCCAACAGTGGTATCAGAGCCAAGTTAATGCGTAGATGTTATATGCACGAGTAGAACACAAGTGAGTTGAGGGCGATACAAGTCATACTGCTTACTAGCATGTCATACTTTGGTTCGGCGATATTGTTGGATGAAGCGGCTGCTACCTCTTGAGCATGCGTTGGTTTTCCCTTGAAGAGGGAAGGGTGATGCAGTAAAGCAGCGTAAGTATTTTCCTCAGTTTTTGAGAACCAAGGTATCAATCCAGTAGGAGACCACGCGCGAGTCACCTCGTACCTACACAAAAAAATAAGAACCTCGCAACCAACGACGATAAAGGGGTTTTCAATCCCTTCACGGCCACTTGCAAGAGTGGGATCTGATAGAGATAATAATAATAAGATAAATAGTTTTGGTATTTTTATGATATAGATTGAAAGTAAAGATTGCAAAATAAAATAGATTGGAAACTTTTATGATGGAAAATAGACCCGGGGGCCATAGGTTTCACAAGTGGCTTCTCTCAAGATAGCATAAGTATTACGGTGGGTGAACAAATTACTGTCGAGCACTTGATAGAATTGAGCATAATTATGAGAATATCTAGGTATGATCATGTATATAGGCATCACATCCGTGACAAGTAGACCGACTCCTGCCTGCATCTACTACTATTACTCCACACATCGACCGCTATCCAACATGCATCTAGAGTATTAAGTTCATAAGAACAGAGTAACGCCTTAAGCAAGATGACATGATGTAGAGGGATAAACTCATGCAATATGATATAAACCCCATATTTTTATCCTTGATGGCAACAATACAATACATGTCGTTTCCCCTACTGTCACTGTGATCGAGCACCGCAAGATTGAACCCAAAGCTAAGCACTTCTCCCATTGCAAGAAAGATCAATCTAGTAGGCCAAACCAAACTGATAATTCGAAGAGACTTGCAAAGATAACCAATCATACATAAAATAATTCAGAGAAGATTGAAATATTGTTCATAGATAATCTTGATGATAAACCCACAATTCATCGGATCTCGACAAACACACCGCAAAAGAAGATTACATCGAATAGATCTCCAAGAGAATCGAGGAGAACTTTGTATTGAGATCCAAAGAGAGAGAAGAAGCCATCTAGCTAATAACTATGGAACCGAAGGTCTGAAGTAAACTACTCACACATCATCGGAGGGGCCATGGAGTTGATGTAGAGGCCCTCCGTGATCAATGCCCCCTCCGGCGGAGCTCCGGAAAAGGCCCCAAGATGGGATCTCTTGGGTACAGAAGGTTGCATTGGTGGAACTAGGGTTTCGTGGTGCTCCTGGATGTTTTGGGGGTGCGTAGGTATATATAGGAGGAAGAAGTAGGTCGGCGGAGCCACGAGGGGCCCACGAGGGTGGAGGGCGCGCCCAGGGGGGTAGGCGCGCCCCCTGCCTCGTGGCCTCCTCGTTGATTGCTTTACGTCCACTCCAAGTCCTCTGGATCACGTTCGTTCCAAAAATCATGCTCCCGAAGGTTTCATTCTGTTTGGACTCTGTTTGATATTCTTCTTCTGCGAAACACTGAAATAGGCAAAAAACAGCAATTTGGGCTGGGCCTCCGGTTACTAGGTTAGTCCAAAAATAATATAAAAGTGTAAAATAAAGCCCATTAACATCCAAAACAGATAATATAATAGCATGGAACAATCAAAAATTATAGATACGTTGGAGACATATCAAGCATCCCCAAGCTTAATACCTGCTCATCCTCGAGTAGGTAAATGATACAAACAGAATTTTTGATGTGGAATGCTTTATAGAATATTCTTCAATGTATTTTTCTCTATTGTGGCATGAATGTTCAGATCCGAGAGATTCAAGATAAAAGTTTATTGTTGACATAAAAATAGTAATACTCCAAGTATGCTAATCAAGCAATTATGTCTTATCAAAATACCATAGCCAAAGAAAACTTATCCCTACAAAGTCATATAGTTTGGCCATGCTTCATTTTCGTCACACAAAATGCTCTCATCATGCACAACCCTGATGACAAGCCAAGAAATTGTTTCATACTTAGACTTTTCAAACTCTTTCAACTTTTACGCAATATATGAGCGCGAGTGATGGACATATCACTATGGGTGGAATAGAATATGATGATTGAGGTTGTGTGAGAAGAAAAAAGGGAGAAAGTCTCACATTGATGCGGCTAATCAATGGGCTATGGAGATGCCCACGATTGATGTCAATGCAAGGAGTAGGGATTGCCATGCAACAGATGCACTAGAGCTATAAATATATGAAAGCTCATCAAAGAAACTAAGTGGGTGTGCATCCAACTCTCTTGCTCACGAAGACCTAGGGCATTTGAGGAAGCCCATCATTGGAATATACAAGACAAGTTCTATAATGAAAAAAATTCTCATTAGTATATGAAAGTGAAAACATAGGAGACCCTCTATCATGAAGATCATGGTGCTACTTTGAAGCACAAGTGTGGAAAAAGGATAGTAACATTGTCCTTTCTCTCTTTTTCTCTCATATTTTTTTCTCCTTTTTTTATTTTGGGACTTCTTTCCTTTTTTTTCTTTTGGCCTCTTTTCTCTTCTTTTTTTCGTCCGGAGTCTCATCCTGACTTGTGGGGGAATCATAGTCTCCATCACCCTTTCCTCACTGGGACAATGATCTAATAATGATGATCATCACACTTCTTTTTTACTTACAACTCAAGAATTACGACTCAATACTTAGAACAAAATATGACTCTATGTGAATGCCTCCGGCGGTGTACCGGGATTGCGATGAATCAAGAGTGACATGTATGAAAAATTAAGCATGGTGGCCTTGCCAAAAATACGATGTCAACTACATGATCATGCAAAGCAATATGACAATGATGATGCGTGTCATAGTAAATGGAACGATGGAAAGTTGCATGGCAATATATCTCGGAATGGCTATGGAAATTCCATAATAGGTAGGTATGGTGGCTGTTTTTAGGAAGATATAATGAGGCTTATGTGTTATAGAGCATATCATATCACAAGGTTTGGATGCACCGGCGAAGTTTGCACCAACTCTCAAGGTGAGAAAGGGCAATGCACAGTACCGAAGAGGCTAGCAATGATAGAAGGGTGAGAGTGCGTATAATCCATGGACTCAACATTAGTCAGAAACAACTCACATACTTATTGGAAAAATCTACAAGTCATCAAAACCAAGCACTACGCGCATGCTCCTAGGGGGATAGATTGGTAGGAAAAGACCATCGCTCGTCCCCGACCGCCACTCATAAGGAAAGAAATCAAAGAACACCCCATGCTTCAAATTTGTCACATAACGTTTACCATACGTGCATGCTACGGGACTCGCCAACTTCAACACAAGTATTCATCAATTTCACAATTACTCAACTAGCACACCTCTAATATTACCACCTTTATATCTCTAAACAATCTATCAAGCATCCAACTTCTCTTAGCATTTAAAATTTATAACCAAAGTGAATTACCATGCTGTTCTAAAGGACTCTCAGAATGATATAAGTGAAGCATGAGAGATCAATTATTTATATAAAATAGAACCACCGCCGTGCTCTAAAAGATATAAGCAAAGCACTAGAGCAAACATTATCCAACTCAAAAGATCTAAGTGAAGCACACAGAGTATTCTAATAAATTCCAATTCATGCGTGTCTCTCCCAAAAGGTGTGTACAGCAAGGATGATTGTGGTAAATTAAAAAGCAAAGACTCAAATCATACAAGACGCTCCAAGCAAAACACATATCATGTGGCGAATAAAAATATAGCTCCAAGTAAAGTTACCGATGGACGAAGACGAAAGAGGGGATGCCTTCCGGGGCATCCCAAAGCTTAGGCTTTTGGTTGTCCTTGGATTTTACCTTGGGGTGACTTGAGCATACCCAAGCTTAGGATCTTACTACTCCTTGTTCCATAATCCATCAAATCTTTACCCAAAACTTGAAAACTTCACAACACAAAACTTAAAAGAAAATCTTTGTGAGCTCTGTTAATAAAAGAAAACAAACCACCACTTCAAGGTACTATAATTAACTCATTCTTTATTTATATTGGTGTTAAACATACTGTATTACAACTTTTCTATGGTTCAGAAACTCTATTATTAGCCATAGATTCATCAAAATAAGCAAACAACACACGAAAAACAGAATCTGTCAAAAACAGAATAGTCTGTAGTAATATGTAGGTTTCGTATACTTCTAGAACCCCAAAAATTCTAAAATAAATTGCTGGACGTGAGGAATTTATCTATTAATCATCTTCAAAAAGAATTAACTACATAGCACTCTCTAGTAAAACATGACAGCAATTCTCGTGAGCGCTAAAGTTTGTGTTTTTTTACAGCAAGATCAAAAAGACTTTCCCCAAGCCTTCCCAACCATTCTACTTGGCACAAACACTAATTAAACAAAAAAAAACACAACCAAAACAGAGGCTAGATAAATTATTTATTACTAAACAGCAACAAAAATAAAGGAATACAATAAAATTGGGTTGTTGATACGTCTCCAACGTATCTATAATTTATGAAGTATTCTTGCTATTATATTATCTGTTTGGATGTTTATGGGCTTTACTAAACACTTTTATATTATTTTTGGGACTAACCTATTAACCGGAGGCCCAACCCAAATTGCTGTTTTCTTGCCTATTTCAGTGTTTCGAAGTAAAGGAATACCAAACGGAGTCCAAACGGAATGAAACCTTTGGGAGAGTTATTTTTGGAACGGAAGCAATCCAGGAGACTTAGAGTAGACGTCAGGGAAGCTTCGAGGAAGCCACGAGGCAGGGAGGCGCGCCCTACCCCCTGGGTGCACCCCCACCCTCGTGGGCCCCTCGTGGCTCCCCTGACCGACTTCTTTCGCCTATATATGTCCATATACCCTAAAAACATTGGGAAGGAGAATAGATCGGGAGTTCCGCCGCCGCAAGCCTCTGTAGCCACCAAAAACCAATCGGGACCCTGTTCCGGCACCCTGCCGGAGGGGGAATCCCTCATCGGTGGCCATCTTTATCATCCCGGCACTCTCCATGACGAGGAGGGAGTAGTTCTCCCTCGGGGCTGAGGGTATGTACCAGTAGCTATGTGTTTGATCTCTTTCTCTCTCTCTCTCATTTTCTTGAGTTGGCACGATCTTGATGTATCGCGAGCTTTGCTATTATATTTGGATCTTATGATGTTTCTCCCCCTCTACTGTCTTGTGATGAATTGAGTTTTCCCTTTGAAGTTATCTTATCGGATTGAGTAATTAAGGATTTGAGGACACTTGATGTATGTCTTGCATGTGCTTACCTGTGGTGACAATGGGATATCACGTGATCCACTTGATATATGTTTTGTGATCAATTTGTGAGTTCCGTGACCTCGTGAACTTATGCATTGGGGTTGGCACACGTTTTCGTCTTGACTCTCTGGTAGAAACTTTGGGGCACTCTTTGAAGTACTTTGTGTTGGTTTGAATAGATGAATATGAGATTGTGTGATGCATATCGTATAATCATACCCGCGGATACTTGAGGTGACATTGGAGTATCTAGGTGACATTAGGGTTTTGGTTGATTTGTGTCTTAAGGTGTTATTTTACTACAAACTCTAGGGCTGTTTGTGACACTTATAGGAATAGCCCAACGGATTGATCGGAAAGAATAACTTTGAGGTGGTTTCGTACCCTACAATAATCTCTTCGTTTGTTCTCCGCTATTAGTGACTTTGGAGTGACTCTTTATTGCATGTTGAGGGATAGTTATATAATCCAATTATGTTATTATTGTTGAGAGAATTTGCACTAGTGAAAGTATGAACCCCAGGCCTTATTTACTAGCATTGCAATACCGTTTACGCTCACATTTGTCATTAGTTACCTTGCTGTTTTTATATTTTCAGATTACAAAAACCTATATCTACCATCCATATTGCACTTGTATCACCATCTCTTCGCCGAACTAGTGCACCTATACAATTTACCATTGTATTGGGTGTGTTGGGGACACAAGAGACTATTTGTTATTTGGTTGCAGGGTTGCTTGAGAGAAACCATCTTCATCGTACGCCTCCCACGGATTGATAAACCTTAGGTCATCCAGTTAAGGGAAATTTGCTACTGTCCTACAAACCTCTGCACTTGGAGGCCCAACAACGTCTACAAGACACTACTAGGAAAAGGGCTATAGATGGAATTGACACTAATGGCGCACCAGACATGTGGTGCGCCATTACTATATACTAATGGCGCACCACGTGTTGGTGCGCCATTAGTGTGCAAATACTAATGGTGCACCACATCCATGGTGCGCCATTAGTAAAAAAAATTTAATTTTTTTCAAAACTACTAAAAGGCGCACCGTGGGAGTGGTGCGCCATTACTAGTTGAACTAGTAATGGCGCACCACATCCACGGTGCGCCATTAGTAAATTTTTTTATTTTAATTTTTTCAAAACTACTAATGGCGCACCGTGGGAGTGGTGCGCCATTACTAGTTGAACTAGTAATGGCGCACCATGCCACGGTGCGTCATTAGTAACTTGGCCCAAACATTCGCCCGAATGCACCCCCTCCTGTGGACCGCCTTTTCAGTTTCAAAAAAATAATAAAAGAAAATGATAGAAATGTCAAAAAAATAAAAGAAAATAAGATTCCCATGTGATATGTGGTCTAGTTGTTAGCAAAATTTACAAACATGAATTTTCGACTTTTTTGCAAAATCTCTCGAGAATTTGTAAAAATGGGCATAACTTTTGCGTACGAACTCAGATGAAAAAGTTTTTTATATGAAAAATCATCTACTCAAAAAGTTACATCCAAATTTAACTGGGGGAACCCCGTTAAACATTTTCAAAATCGTCAAAAACCTAACAGAAAAAAAGATACGGGGCTTTTAAGATCTGGAGAGGCAAAAAAATTTAAAAAAATTCAAACTTACTAATGGCGCACCTGCCCATGGTGCGCCATTAGTATCTTCCCGCCTTCAAAATTCAAAATAAGTCAAAAATTAAAAAAAAAGTTACTAATGGCACACCTGCCCATGGTGCGTCATTAGTATCTTCCCGCCTTCAAAATTCAAAATAAATAAAAAAATAAAAAAAGTTAGTAATGGCGCACCTGCCCACGGTGCGCCATTACTATGCCGTATATATGGCTGGGTGTGGTCCTCTCCTCCTTACCTCTTCATTCTTCTCCTCCACTCCACCTCTCCTCCACTTCATCTCCTCCTCTCCTCCACTCCATCTTCCCTTCTCTCCTCCACCATACTACCCTCCTCCTCTCCGGCGACCTCCTCCTCCTCTCCGGCGACCTCCTCCTCCTCTCCGGCGACCTCCTCCTCCCTCCTCTCCTCCCCTCCCCTCCCCTCACAGTTTCTCCTCCCTCCTCTCCGGTGAGCTCCTCCTCCCTCCTCTCCTCCCATTCCCTCATGGTTTCTCCTTCCTCCTTTCCGATGCTTCGGTGAACTCCTCTTCGGCGACCTCCTCCTCCTCCTCCTCTCCGGCGATGTAGGCGAGCGCCTCTCCAGTGACCTCCTCCTCCTCCTCTCCGGCGAACTCCTCTCCGGCAAAAGAACACGACAAAAGAACATACAAGATCCAAAAACAGGAACAAAATTTGAAATAATATCGTGCCAAAAAACGAGCAAAAAAATGAGCAAAAAATGGGCAAAAAAAATCACGATCCAGATCCAAATTCAAAATTTAAAAATAGCAATGGCGCACGGTGGGGGTTAGACAATGCGCCACTACTATTTTCCTGCCTTCAAAAATTCAAAAATACTAATGGCGCACCGTGGCCTATACTAATGGCGCACCAGTGGCCTATACTAATGGCGCACCGTGGCCTATACTAATGGCGCACCAGTGGTGCACCATTAGTAAAAAATACTAGTGGCGTGATACTAATGGCGCACCAGTGATGCGCCATTAGTAGGCAAAACTGGTGCGCCATTAGTAGCCCTTTTCCTAGTAGTGAGAAGAAGGTTGCGTAGTAGACATCATGCTCTTTTCTGGCGCCATTGCCGGGGAGGTTAGCGCTTGAAGGTATATCTTTAGACCTTGCAATCAAATCTTTTAGTTTCTTGTTTTATCACTAGTTTAGTCTATAAATGAAAACTACAAACAAATAGTATTAAGGTTACCTCATATTCTTCATCTTTTTAATGTCTTTCGTGAAAATAAGGATTCCGATAATTGTACCAACGTGTTAGAAGAAGAATGCATTAAAATGTTTGGCACTAAATCTTTGTATGATGAGCATGATTGCAATGTTGTTAGTATGAATTCCTTCAATATCCATGATGCTAATGATATGCAAAGCCACAAGCTTGGGGAAGCTATGTTTGATGAAGATGATATTTTTTGTCCCTCAAGTTTTGATGAGCAAATTTATTTGGATGATAGCATGCCTCCTATTTATGATGATTATATTGATGAAAGTGGGTTTGGAAGAGTGTCAACTTTAGGAAGTAATGATCCCACTATTTTGGAGGGTGTTGATTCTTATTGTGATAATTATGGAAGTGGGTTTGGAGAGGTCATGACTTTAGTTAATGTCAATCCCACTATTTTGGAAGAGTGTCAACTTTGCATACTTGTAGATCATGAAAAGAATGCTTCATGTGATGGTTATATTGTTGAATTCATTCATGATGCTACTGAAAATTATTATGAGGGAGGAACATATGCTTTTAGGAATTGCAATAATATCAAGTTTCCTCTCTATGTTGAAAATCTTGAATTTGCTTGTTTTATTTTCCTATGCTAGTTGATTATTGTTCCCACAAATTGTTTGCACACAAAATCCCTATGCATAGTAAGTGGGTTAGACTTAAATGTGCTAGTCATATTCTTCATGATGATATCTTTATGTTTCAATTCTTATCTTCTATGTGAGCATCATTGAAATCATCATGACTAGCTAGGGGCGTTAAACGATAACGCTTGTTGAGAGGCAACCCAATTTTATTTTTGTTCCTTGCTTTTAGATTCTGTTTAGTAATAAATAATTTATATATCCTCTGTTTAGATGTGGTTTTATGCTTTTAATTAGTGTTTGTGCCAAGTAGAACCTTTGGGGAGACTTGGGTGAAGTCTTTGTGATCTTGCTGTACAAAACAGAAACTTTAGCGCTCACGAGATTAGCTTCCATTTTTTACTGGAGAGTGCGATTAAGTTGATTCTTTTTGCAGATGATAACTAGACAAAATCCTCACGTCCAGAGATTTATTTTAGAATTCTTGGGGTTCCATAAGTATTCGAAACCTACAGATTAGTACAGACTGTTCTTTTTGACAGATTCTGTTTTTCGTGTGTTGTTTGCTTATTTTGATGAATCTATGGCTAGTAATAGAGTTTATGAACCATAGGAAAGTTGGAATACAGTAGGTTTAACACCAATATAAATAAATAATGAGTTCATTACAGTACATTGAAGTGGTGGTTTGTTTTCTTTTACTAACGGAGCTCACGAGATTTTCTTGTAAGTTTTGTGTTGTGAAGTTTTCAAGTTTTGGGTAAAGGTTCGATGGACTATGGAATAAGGAGTGGCAAAGAGCCTAATATTGGGGATTCCCAAGGCACCCCAAGGTAATATTCAAGGACAACCTAGAGCCTAAGCTTGGGGATGCCCCAGAAGGCATCCCCTCTTTCATCTTCGTTCATCGGTAACTTTACTTGGAACTATATTTTTATTCACCACATGATACGTGTTTTGCTTGGAGCATCAATTTATTTTGTTAGGATTTTCTTTCTGTTATTTAGAACAATGTTCTTCATCTTTTATTTCAATAAAAGTGGCATTGATGGCCTTTATTATGCCTATTTTACAAGTCTACATGTTGCTGTTTGAAAACAGAGAGTTACCACTGTTGCAAAAATTCCCT